>NC_061511.1:136116548-136158947 GCF_022539505.1 Lolium rigidum
AAATATAAATTATAAACAATATAAGCAATTAAAGTAAAGTAAAGCTCATTAGAGAAAACTTTGAGCTTTATTGATCATCACACAATTTACATTGTCATTACAATATTCATAATGGAAATAAATGAATATTACAACACATTACAAGAATTGGGAAATTGATAAATAAAAGAGAATAAAAAGAAAAGTACAAGTAATGACCCTAGTCTAAATACTACAAGATCATCTTCACTTGATCTTGGATTTGATGAACTCCATGTCCATTTTGATCAATTGTTGATCCCTCGCACAAAAATCACAACAAAAAGAAGTTACGCCAAGTGGCATAGCCACTTGGCAGGTTAGAAATCAATTGAAAATAGGAAATGATCGGATAGGACCAAAGTGGCCGAGCTGATCCATGCCATGCACCAAGTTCCAGGTCCGAGTGCACAGCACATGCCTACACACACACACAGCCTGCTCACGTGGCCGTGTGCATGCGAACACACACACACAGTGAGTCACCAAAGTGACAAGCGGGAGTCGTCGACCGGGGATGCAAGGGAGCACCACATATAAACTTTTCACAGCCAAACCCTAGCCATTCTGTCGACAGAACTTCCCAGGGTAAGAACATCAAGAACAGATAGAACAGGAAGAACACCAAGCTTCCCAAACAACCAATCTATCCATAACAGTTCCACTAGAACTGTTGTAGAACAAGGCACAAGCAGGAAATCAAGCACAGGCTAACCAGGAGGAGCAGGGCAAGCTCACATCACAATCCTGAAGCCAAATCCTCTACACCAACACCCATTTCTAGGAGCTGGAGTGAGGTATAAACAGATCAACCTGAGCAAAACCCTGGTTTGCTCATAAATAAGCATTTGCATATGTCACAGAAGCCAAAATGGGTAGAATACCCAGATTGTATCATCATCTGGCTACTAAGCCTTTTGGTGCAAGCAAGCTGGAGATCAGCCGGAAGGAAATCACCAAGGGAACATTGATATGTCAAGCATGGTGACAATACCGGAGAAATCCAAGCATGGATTAATCCCTAACTAGCCATTCCAAAATCATCTAGCACCTAAAGCCAAGCAAGCCATCGGATATTAGACAGATCCTGTCTATTTTTGTTGTCAACGAGTAATGGTACTCGGAAAACCAACATGGTTTCTTCCAAGTGAGATATTTCCCAAATCACAAGCAAGCCAACACAGGTAGGAGCAACCATTTCTAAGCAGACGAGCCTCGCTAGGGTCACAACAACTACCTATCCACACAAGAAATGCACCAAAACATCACATCATTATCCAGGGGATTCGGTATGAGCTAGGGTACCCAACCAGATGGTTGGCATCCCTCTAGCTACATCAAATTCATCCATATGATCATTACCGATAAACAGTTCACATCATTTATCCATCTAGTAAAGCAAGGAATTACGGATAAATGAAACAAGTAAAGTAACTAAAGCACCAACATCTTGCCGTTGAACCAATGGCTCACTCGCAAGCATCGGATGATGCTTGAGTAAGCATTAACACACACCAAGCACAAGTATAAGTGTCACACGGACACCGGAGTGAAGTACCGTAAAGGCACGGACTAACAAGCAAGGGATGATCATTTGATCATCGTGGCCTGCTAAAGCATGCCAGGGTAGGCTAGAATCAACCACCGAGTATCACACATGAATTATATGAATTAAACAGACCACGCATTATCAACAATTAGATCACGAGACTAGCACATAAACCATTTTTATAATTGTATCCAGAAGCATATCATCAAGGAATTGATGTATATGGACAATAATCAAGCCAAGCCAAACCTACTGTGAGCCAGAACTCAATAATCATCACATAAATAACACTGCCTCTTGCTAAACAGCAAGAACCACTCACAGTAATGAACCAGGGGAGCTAGAGCCTGCTACAGCATAAGCAAGCAAGCAACAGCAATGGCTAGTGGTGTTCAGATGAACACCTAGCCGGATAATAACATATATAACCAAGGGTGAGCAGAGACATGAATCAAAGGAAGCACACGCCACAGCACGATTCACACAAGCACATAGGCTAGAGCAAGCATGGCAGTAGCAGTAGCGCAGCGGCATGCCTAGCCCGAAGACAACGCAGCGAGCTAGCACAGACACCGGGCTGGCAAAGCACAAGCCACGTAAGCGTAGCAACAGCAGCACTTCGTCAAGGCAAGCATCTCCACGGGGAGAAGTCGGCCGCGTGGCCGAGCTAGACGAAGAAGGGGAGAAGAGAAGAAGATAGAACAGGTAACGAGAGGAGGAAAGAGGAGGAGAAACTTACAGTGCGAAGCGGATGAGCACGACCGTGGCGGCACGGCGGCACACGCCGGGCGACGGCGGCGCCGAGGCCAAGCCAAGCCTGGTCGCCACATCACCGCAACGCCGGCATCTCCACGGCATCACCACGGCGCCGGGGACGCCGATGAACGGCGGACCTTCACGGATCCGTGCGGCCGAGGCGCAGGCGCGTTGGAGGAGAGTCGAGGTGGACACGAGCGTCAAATCGACGCGGACCACCATGTCCGACGTCGAGAGGCGGTCCAGATCCGCACCAGTTCGTCGCCGATAATGGCCGAAGGCGGCGACGGCGGAGGCGATTTTTGTGTCGCGAGAGCCGAAAGGGGATTAGGGTTACGGGGAGGAGGATGACGAAGCGACTGGGTCGGTTGGACCGAGCCCACTGGGCTGGTCCAACCTAACCAGCTCGGCTGCCTGTCAGGTGGGCCCGAGGGGTATTTTGGACATTTCCAAAATACCCATTTAAATGAGAATTTCCAAGAATTTTATAAAATAAAATACATCTCTAAAAAAATAAGTAAAAATAGGAAAATTAATCAGCATAAAATTCTCTATCTAAATAAAATATCAAAGAGAATTTTTGAAGACAAAGAAGAATAAGTCTTAATTTGATGATTTAAATAATGATTTAAATCACACATATTATTTTCAATAATGAAAATAAGTCCATTAATGCATTTGGACTTTAAAAACACCTTGACAACATTTCAAGGTTGTATTTTACTTTAAATCAAGTATCCCCAAATTATTCTTAGTATTAACCTCTTACATGAAATAATAACGACATCGGAAGGGGGGAACAAACCCTAAAAATGGAATCATGCATAATTGCCTCTTTAACCATTGCCCTTATCGGACAATGATGCTATTTTTCAGAAACGAGAGGACAAGGGTCAGTCCACACCTTCCAACCGCAAAACTTTGCAGGTGTTCGAGCAAGTTCATCACTTGCTCATGCCATTTGAGTATTTCTATCAAATTACTTGCAAAGTATTATGGTTATCACTATTGCATAAAAATCAAAACCACTATTTTCATAACTATGAATATGACTATGTGGTGGGCAATGGAACCATGGATTGTGTTGATATGGTGGAGGTTCCATTGCACGGGTTTATATCCATCTAGGATTAAACAACAAATGTCGCCGAGTGATTCTTGTGCCGTAATACCCGTGTTAACCATAAGATCCGGAGTGGGACGGAGTAGTCAAAAGTGTTTCCACCTCTCGTTCATCAACGGATGCGCTTACCGTAGCAGCTTGTGTCCGGCGGAACAACCGGAGGGTGGGGATCCCATTCTAATTCCCCACGGTAAAGCATTGCTTGCCGTAGCGCTTGTGTCTTGCGGAACAACCGGAGGGTGGGGATCCCATTCTAATTCCCCACGGTAATGCGGTCTATGATGGGTTGCAGCTACCGGCGTAGGAGTGTATGGTAGAGCCCAACACTGTCGTCGTGGTCGGGGTCCACCCTGAAATTACGGGAATAATGGGACCAGCGTGGACCCAGGGTCGGGGCATGCAACAAAGGGTGGGTGTTCGAGGTAGCGGAGGAACATGATTGGCTAGACCTTATACCGGGCCTCACACCAAAGGAAGTGTGGACGGGAAAGCTGCCCGGTTGGCACCAAGGTTAAGATCTCTTATGGGTAAAGCAACACACCTCTGCAGAGTGTAAAGAACCGTGACTCCGTCACTCCTCGTTCCGGGATTGAGGAACTACGAACGCGGCCGGAAAGGAGCTCCATGAAGTTCTAGTAAACCGGTGAAGGGTCGACGGACATAGCTCTTTGAAATAAAAGCAATCTCTTGAAGAAATGTTTATCAAAACTTGCATTGGTATTAGACTTTCTGGTCTAATATCGTAGCTAGTGCATTAAACACCTCTTATCTATAATGAACTTGTTGAGTACGCTCGTACTCATACCACTCTTAAATCCCATGCTTAGATTGTCTGAATCATCTGGAGGAGGACTACGACAGCAATGATGGAGCCGAGATCATCGGCTACGAGGAACCAGACCTCTCAGGAGGAGTTGAAGGCGTAGACTATCTCATAGTCTACGGATCCGGGGAGGCTTCCGGAGGAGATCAAGCCTAGAGATAACCGATAGTAGTAGTAACCGAGCAGCCCGAACTCTTAGTATTTAGCTGCTCGATGAAATAAATGTTTAGTTTAATGAGACTCTGGTATTGTAAGTTAAGTTGGGTTCGCCTCGAACCCAGGAGTATTCCTCTTAGGACCCAAGAGGAGCTCCAAGATGACATGTGTATGATAGTTGTAATAATCAATGAATGAGTTATGGACCCTGCTATGTTCTGTTGTACTACTCTGAGGGATGTAATATTTGCGGAATGGTACTTCGTGAATGTTATATCAACGACTGGCATACTACAACATGCAGTGGTATGCAGGGTCACCACAACTTTTCACTCTTCTTGATCATATTGTATCATCCTCCTCTCTTGATCCTTGAAAACTTCCTCCACACCAAACTCAAAACAACTCATTAGAGGGTTAGTGCATAATCAAAAATTCACATATTCAGAGGTGACATAATCATTCTTAACACTTCTGGACATTGCACAAAGCTACTGAAAGTTAATGGAACAAAGAAATCCATCCAACATAGCAAAAGAGGCAATGCTAAATAAAAGGCAGAATCTGTCAAAACAGAACAGTCCGTAAAGACGAATTTTTCAGGGGCACTTAACTTGCTCAGATGAAAAAGCTCAAATTGAATGAAAGTTGTGTACATATCTGAGGATCACGCACGTAAATTGGCAGATTTTTCTGAGTTACCTACAGACGGGGCTACTCAATTTCGTGACAGCAAGAAATCTGTTTCGTGCAAGTAATCCAATTCTAGTATCAACCTTACTATCAAAGACTTTACTTGGCACAACAATGCAATAAAATAAAGATAAGGAGAGGTTGCTACAGTAGTAACAACTTCCAAGACTCAAATATAAAACAAAAGTGCAGAAGTAAAATAATGGGTTGTCTCCCATAAGCGCTTTTCTTTAACGCCTTTCAGCTAGGCGCAGAAAGTTTGAATCAAGTATTATCAAGAGATGAAGCATCAACATCATAATTTGTTCTAATAATAGAATCATAAGGTAACTTCATTCTCTTTCTAGGGAAGTGTTCCATACCTTTCTTGAGAGGGGGTTGATACTTGTACCAATTTTCTTTAGAATATTAAGGTGAGAAGTGAAGACTCTACAGTAATCGACCATAATTTGAGGATCAAGGTCATATTTAGCACTAAGCTCTTGAAATTCAGCAGTTTGAGCGAAAGAATTAATGCAGTCATACTCGTAGTTTATACCTAATTCTTTACCTTTATCATTCTTTACCAAAGATTTCATTCTTTCCCATGCTTGGGCAACATGCTCATTATCCAATTGCTTAAAATTCATTATGCTACTTCTCAAAGATATAATTTTAGCGGGAGGATAATATCTACCAATGAAAGCATCTTTACATTTAGTCCATGAATCAATACTATTCTTAGGCAAAGATAGCAACCAATCTTTAGCTCTTCCTCTTAAGGAGAAAGGAAATAATTTCAGTTTTATAATATCACCATCTACATCCTTATACTTTTGCATTTCACAAAGTTCAACAAAATTATTAAGATGGGCAGCAGCATCATCAGTTTTATAATATCACCATGAAATTGCTCTCTCATAACAAGATTTAGTAAAGCAGGTTTAATTTCATAAAATTCTGCTGTAGTAGCAGGTGGAGCAATAGGTGTGCATAAGAAATCATTATTATTGGTGCTTGTGAAGTCACACAACTTAGTGTTCTCAGGAGTATTCATTTTAGTAATAGTAAATAAAGCAAACTAAATAAAGTAAATGCAAGTAACTAATTTTTTGTGTGTTTTTAATATAGAGAACAAAAACAAGACAGTAAATAAAGTAAAGCAAGTAACTATTTTTTTTGTATTTTTGATATAGAGAAAGCAAACAAAGCAGTAAATAAAGTAAAGCAAGACAAAAACAAAGTAAAGAGATTGTATGTGGGAGACTCCCCTTGCAGCGTGTCTTGATCTCCCCGGCAACGGCGCCAGAAAATATGCTGGCGTGCAGTTGTCGTGGGAGTTAGAAATCTTTGTGGTGTAACTTTTCTTCAGTTCCCCGGCAACGGCGCTAGAAAATATGCTTGATGGCGCGTGAAACACACGTCTGTTGGGAACCCCAAGAGGAAGGTATGATGCGTACAACAGCAAGTTTCCCTCAGTAAGAAACCAAGGTTATCGAACCAGTAGGAGTCAAGGACCACGTGAAGGTTGTTGGTGACGGAGTGTAGTGCGGCGCAACACCAGGGATTCCGGCGCCAACGTGGAACCTGCACAACACAATCAAAATAATTTGCCCCAACGTAACAGTGAGGTTGTCAATCTCACCCGGCTTGTCTGTAAACAAAGGACTAAATGTATAGTGTGGAAAATGATGTTTGTTTGCGAAGAACGAGTAGAGAATAGAGTTTGCGATGAGATTGTATTTCAGATGTAAAAGAATGGACCGGGGTCCACGGTGCACCGATGGTGTCTCTCCGATAAGAAATAGCATGTTGGGTGAACAAATTACGGTTGGGCAATTGACAAATAGAGAGGGCATAACAATGCACATACATATCACGATGACTACTATGAGATTTAATCAGGGCATTACGACAAAGTACATAGACCGCTATCCGAAGCATGCATCTATGCCTAAAAAGTCCACCTTCGGGTTAGCATCCGCACCCCTTCCGGTATTAAGTTGCAAACAACAGACAATTGCATTAAGTATGGTGCGTAATGTAATCAACACAAATATCCTTAGACAAAGCATTGATGTTTTATCCCTAGTGGCAACAGCACATCCACAACCTTAGAACTTTCTGTCACTGTCCCTGATTCAATGGAGGCATGAACCCACTATCGAGCATAAATACTCCCTATTGGAGTCACAAGTATCAACTTGGCCAGAGCCTCTACTAGCAACAAAGAGCATGCAAGAACATAAACAACACATATATGATAGATTGATAATCAACTTGACATAGTATTCCATATTCATCGGATCCCAACAAACACAACATGTAGCATTACAAATAGACGATCTTGATCATGATAGGCAGCTCACAAGATCTAACATGATAGCACAATGAGGAGAAGACAACCATCTAGCTACTGCTATGGACCCATAGTCCAAGGATGAACTACTCACGCATCAGTCCGGAGGTGATCATGGTGATGAAGAGTCCTCCGGGAGATGATTCCCCTCTCCGGCAGGGTGCCGGAGGCGATCTCCTGAATCCCCCGAGATGGGATTGGCGGCGGCAGCGTCTCTGGAACTATTTCCGTATCGTGGCTCTCGGTAATAGGGTTTTCGCGACGGAGAGTTTAAGTAGGCGGAAGGGCAGAGTCGGAGGAGGCACGAGGGGCCCACACCATAGGCCAGCGCGGGCCCCATCCAGGCCGCGCCTCCCTATGGTCTGGCCACCTCGTGGCCCCACTTCGTATGCTCTTCGGTCTTCTGGAAGCTCCGTGGAAAAATAAGACCCTGGACGTTGATTTCGTCCAATTCCGAGAATATTTCCTTTGTAGGATTTCCGAAACCAAAAACAGCAGAAAACAGGAACTGGCGCTTCGGCATCTTGTCAATAGGTTAGTGCCGGAAAATGCATATAAATGATGTAAAGTGTGTATAAAACATGTGAGTATTGTCATAAAAGTAGCATGGAACATAAGAAATTATGGATACGTTTGAGACGTATCAACACGCTCCGTTTTCATTGCATAAAACACTCTAGTTTTCACTCTTATTGTTTTGCGAGTGTTCTCTTTTGCTATTACTGCGTTTAGCTCTGGTTTTCCACTCGTATTCTGTTTAGAGCTTGTTGGTTTTATTTAATTGGGTGTGATTAGCTCTCTGGTCTTTATTGATTATTATCTATGAGAGTTGTTTCAAATAAGTTGATTGGTGTTGGAGACAAGTAAAATGTTTCATGTTTATAGTGATGCAAAAGGAAGCTTGTTTAGACCGTGGCATAGACTTTGGCATGTCATGTTGGATGTTATTCTTATTATATGCTTAGTAATTATTGTTGTATCATGATTTGTCTCAAATATTTGAGAGTGCTTAATGCGCCATTGAAAGAATCATGTGTTGTTTGCATCATATAAAAGTATAATATTGTGGTATTCTCCTTTGATGTTGTTATTGGGTCAACTTGGCACATGCTTACACCATGTTATGACTACAAACCAGTCATCTAAAGCCTCTATGACCATTTAGTTTTTGACTTTTATGCTTTGATTAATAATGTTTTGTTGCTATGCATGATTATTGCCATTATTGCTCTCTTAGTTGGTCGCTCCCAGTTTTTTGCTAGCCTTCATCTGTACTGAGCATAAACTCTACTTGTGCATCCAACCACTAAAAACCAAAGTTTGCCAATTGTATCTACCATATCTACCTACTAGCATCATGGCTATTCCAAGTATATTCATCATGTTTTTATTTATCTTCCAAATTAAATTTTATCATGAGAAAATTAGTTAGTAAAGCTCTCACGAACTTGATGGCACATTTACTTTCTTGCACTTAATAAACTTGAGCCATTGTGATTATCTTATGAATATTATATTCTTGAAAATTACGAGTTGGGAGTTAGCACAACCATGCTTTCATGGAGCACACTTTCAACATTGCACTTATTACTATTTAGTTGATATCATGTTCTTTTGTTTATGAATGCCTAGCGGTGTTAAATAAAATGGAAACTTGTAAGTCCATGGAGTTTTTATATATATTAGATAAATGCATGGGCGGCTAATTTAAGCCATGCATCATTCATGGTGGAAATTTACAGCGAACCATAGTGAGCATTCTATGAAGCATCTTCAATAAAAAGCTATGCACATAGTAAATAAAAAAATTGCTGAGATTCTCATTGTCTATTTGTCTTGTCATTTTTGCATGGGATTGCTTCTAGGCAGGAGTACTTCCATATCATGGGGCAAGAGGTACCCCGTTGGCGTTCTTAATGATACATATATACTTACAATAACAAGAACTTATTTGGGACCTAAATTGAGTAGCACGCAATTTAGGTACTCGTATTCAAGGGGCACGAGATTTTTAACTTGTGATTTGTCAAGCATATAACTCATATTGCCCTCACATTAACTTTAACCATTCAATATGCTTATAATAGGGGTGATGAGAGCTCAAAGCTAATGAGTAACATACTTTTTGGAAGGTTTATAAAACTTGTTAATCTTGATTTCTCTGCAAAGGACCTTTCTTTTACTTTTATGTTGAGTCTTCATCTTCTTACTTTATGCACCAATTAAGAGATCATAGTTGTCATTCTGAGTATAATGTGCAAAGTCCCAAAATTTATTATTGATTTATTCATGATTATGATTATTGCTTGTTCTCAAATTACTTGTATCTAGTCACCCTCTAAACTTTAAAGGTGTCCTGGCATTTATGTTTTGGTATTCCATAAAGGACAAGCTGAATACCGCGTTGCTATGTTTTAGCTATGCTAAAAAACAAACAACTTCTTTCAGTGCATTACTATTCATGATCTTTTGTTTGAGTTACTTCTCGGGTTGTAACATAGTTGCTAACTTCTATTGCTAGAAGTATATCTATCATGCCTATGTTTAGAGTACTTTGATCCCAGCTCATAATGCTTTTACATTAACTTGATCAAGATTGTGTTGGATTCATGTCACCTCAAAAATTATTTTTTGTTATCACTTACCTACTCGAGGATGAGTAGGAGTTAAGCTTGGGGATGTTGATACGTTGCAAATGTATCTATAATTTTTGATGCTCCATGCTTATTTTACACCAATTTTTATATGTTTTGTCTACACTTCATGGCACTTTTATGCATTTTCCGAACTAACCTATTGACAAGATGCCACAGTGCCAGTTCCTGTTTTTTTGATGTTTTTGTATTTCAGAAAAGTTGTACAGGAAATATTCTCGGAATTGAACGAAACAAAAGCCAAACCTCCTATTTTTCGGACATGAAGACGAAGTCCGGAGGAGAAACGAAGTGGCGCCACAGGGAGGCCACACCATGCCATGGCGCGGTCAAGGGTGGGCCCGTGCCATGGCATGGTGTGGGCCACCCAGGAGGCCACCGACCTCGCCCTTCCGCCTATAAATTCCCTTCGATGCAAAACCCTAAAACATCCAGTCTCCATCCACGAAAAATTCCGTCGCGACCGCCATCGTCCATACAAGTTTCGGGGGTCAGAAGTTCCTGTTCCAGCACCCTGCCGGGACGTGGATTGACCCCCGGAGCCATCTCCATCGACTCCACCGCATCCACTTCGACTCCATGATGGTTTGTGAGTAGTTCCCCTGGACTACGGGTTCTTGGCTGTAGCTAGTTGGTACTCTCTCTCCCATGTACTTCAATACAATGATCTCATGAGCTGCCTTACATGATTGAGATCCATATGATGTAATTGGTGTTGTGGTTGTTTGGATCCGATAAATTGTGGAATTGTGATCAGATTGTTCATCATATTATCATACTACTGGTATTTAAGATCTTGTATGCTCTCCGGTACTTGTAGTTACCCTGATCAAGTAGTTGCTTGTATCTCCAACATGGAGTATTTATGCTCGATAGTGGGTTCATGCCTCTAGTAATCTGGAAGAGTGACAATAACCTCTAAGATTGTAGATGTGGTGTTGCTACTAGGAAGAAAACAATAATGTTTTGTCTAAGGATAATTCTATTATTTACTTTACACACATTGCTTAATGCGATAATCTGTTCCTTGCAACTTAATACTGGAAGGGGTTCGGATGATAACTGGAAGGTAGATTATTAGTCATAGACGTAGTTGGATTACGGTCTATATATTATGTTGTAATGCCCAATTAAATACTACAGTAAACTTTATATTATTATAGCATGCATTGTCATGCCCTCACAATTATCAATTTCCCAACCGTAATTTGTTCACCCAACACATGTTAGTTATTTGAAGCCACTAGTGTAGATAGCTGGGAACCCCGATCCTTCTGTCATCATCATTGCTCTACAGTCAACTACGCACTGGAATATTTTCCGGTGCCATCGCCTCTGTATTACTGCTCTGCTACAGCTGTATTCATCATTCTTGTTGCTCTCATATTACTGCTGCTTTCACATCACCCCTGTTACTAGTGCTTTTCCAGGTGCAACTGAATTGACAACTCCGCTGTTCAGGCTTATAAATATTCCTTACCTTCCCGTGTGTCGAATCAATAAGTTAGGTTTTACTTTCCTCGAAGACTGTTGCAATCCCCTATACTTGTGGGTCATCAGTACCCAGACTCGATTTCAGCGCAACTTCAAAACCAGACAGTGAAAATTGCCTACACATATAAGTATATTTTTTAGTATTGTTAGATTATTAGAAAATTTCTGGTGAATTTAATTACCAAAATCAACATCACAGATGCACTAACATACTTAACCATACATAGCAGACTAACCACATTTAGCAGATCTGAATATGTAACAAGTACTAGTGCAACGTAAGATATGATGAGCATTCACATCGAGACCGGGAAGGGCGCTCTAGCAGCAACATCACAATGGTCGTTGTTGATGTTGCCCATGGTGTTGTCGGAGTCGCCGAATCTGTCGATAAAGCATCAAGCTAGCAGGGAAGAACTCGAACAACAGCAAGCTATCGCACCGAGATGCTCCCAAAAACCTTATCGCCCGCCTCTCGGTGCAAGATCTTAGCGGACGGGGTTTCAGAGACCTGCTCTCTGAGACAACCATGCACATAGTCACCGAGATGGGAAAAACTAGAGGACAATGCAACAAAAGTAAATGGACTCAAGAGAGAGACAAAAGTGAGTGGAGAACTCTAGATGCGTTCTGCGTCTCGTCTCTTCGTATAGCACGAGAAGGGAGCGCCGACCGAACCGCCACACATAGGTAGCCAAGGACATATATATAGCATGCACACACACGTCGAGACGTACACCGAGCTAAAAAAAGACTCAAGTCACACGAACGCGCGCATGATCCGTGGCAAGGCAGGGAAGGAGGAGGAGGAGTGCTCGAGGTCTTCTTCCATTCTCACTCACTTACAACAGTTAGAATAATATCCCGTATAAACTGCTCCAAGTTTTCCCGGTTAACATTGTGGGACTAAACTATCCGTAAAGCTGGCATTATGATAGACCTTGAGATTTCAGTGCTTGTAGTTACATTGTGGGCTGGATTTTGAAGTTGTCGATTTTTTTCTATGGTTGATGCTAAGTTGTCGATAGTTGTTCCTTTACAGTACAATAACAATAACGTTACATTTTATTGCTCCTATGTTTCCTAGCTCCAAAACCATGTTTACAACAAACAAATTTTTTTGGCAGGTAAGAGCATCTCTAGGAGATCCGTAAACCGGGCCGAAACTATAAAATTTGGCGGGTTTATAGTTTCGGCTTGGCTTGGCTTCGACAGCAGATCATAGCCCATATCCCCTGCTTGGCCTGTAAATGATCAACATGGGACTGTGAACTCCACCGCTCGTACGCTACATATATCGGCTAATGCGGCCCCGGAAAAAGGCTGAAACACTATTTTCGCTCCGCCGCCGCACGAGTGCACAACCATGTTTCGTTTCGGCAATTCCGACAAAAGGGGCAGCACCTCGCCGCAACTTGGCGGAAGCATCCGTGGCCGCTCCACCGAGGAGCACGCCGCGTGGGTCCGATCCGAGGGCACTAAGACGCGTGTCGTGCGAAAGTGGACCAACTACGGCTTGACTCCGCTGCGGTCGCTCGCCGTGTACGTGTACATTGGGGAGGCGGGGTTGTCTTCCTCCTTGCGCCGTCGCCTCCCCACTCCCTCCAAGGAGGATTGGGCAGCGAAAGAGGAGCAGGCGCGCCCAAAGAAGGTCTTCGACGAGGGGAACTTCGTCGACAATGAAAAAGTCGTGGCGGCGGCCCTCGAGGAGCTCCGCCATGTCTCGGCATGGGAGGTAGCGGAGGCGAAGCAACACGAGGAGGAAGACGCGCATTCGGCCGTGTACCAAGGTCCGCACGTACAAGGAGTTCCATCGGGAGGCCGCCCTCCCCACGCCAAGATCGAGCGCATCGAGCTCGAGTAGGAGAGCGCCACCGTCATGTCAAGTGCGCCGCAGTGTCCACATGCCCCGGTGAGGTATTCCCGAGCCAATTGTTGATAAACTAGGATTAGATCGACGCAACTCCATGTACCACTAGTAGTTGACGTCCGGGCCACATGGAAAGCAGTCCCCCACCAGTGAGGATAGCTAGAAAGAGGGGCAGGTCAGCGATGGCTAAGAGAAGGTTTTCGATGGCCAGGATCTCCCGATTGGACGGCGTGGACCACAAGTGGCCTGAGGGGCCTCCATTCCCGCTAGAATGTTATCTTTAGATAGGTTAGCGGGCGCGTAGATTTATGCATAATTGTGTTGATTTTGCAATGTATGTTGTAAATCAAATTAAAATGTACTGATGAACTTGATCTTATGTTGGATTCTCACGTGAAATTTGATTTCGAGTTTTTTAGTTTGTACTACATACGGAATCTGATCCACGCGAGCTCAAAATGAGCCTATGTCTAAATTTTTAGTACCCTCTACTCTTGTTTTTACAGATTTAAAAATATGGGATCAGGTAGAGATGCTCTAACCCAACAACTATACTGATGGAGTAGTATAAATTTGCTGCTTCCACCACCAAAATTATCGTTCGAGGAAAAGTTCACCGAGACACGTACAAATCAGATATTTTTGAGATGGTATACAAACAAAATCTAGCTTTGCCCTATGGAAAAGGTTCTCGGGCCTCCTTTGGCACGCATTTATCCTCCGATTATTTGTGTCGCTCCTCTCCTCTCGCCAACCCCATTTCATTCGGAGGAAGCCATTCTCTTCAGAAAAGTAATGCTTTAATTCTTGGAACTTCGAAGGCACCCCGTATCCCCGCGCAGTCTAGTAAAGTCAACCGCTCGATTCCACTCCCGCATGCTCCCCTATCGCGGCTTCGTTTCCTCCGCCGCCGCGGATTAATTGCCGCCGAGATGAGGTCGCAGCTCGACGCAGCAGCCGCCGCCTCGTCGCCGGTGTCCGCTCTCCGCTCCCGGCCGCCCCGGGCACTCCTCAGGTACACCCGATACTGTTGATGGAGTCGTACATTATATACTACACAGGCATGTGGCGGCCGGTGACCGGCAGCGATGCCTTTGATTTGATCTTCCGCTGTTCTTATCCACACGCTAATTCCTGAGGAGACGTGTGTTATAGGTTCCGTGCGTTCCCAGGCCGATTTCACATCTGTCGCGCCGGCGGGATCGGGGTTCGCTGCTCGTCTAGCCATCTCCCCAGCAACCCAGGTTCGTTGTACTAAATGCAGCAAGTTCCTCCTCCACTTACTTAGCCACTTAGTTGTCTATGATTGTCTATAGATACAGATAATTCAGTCTTCTGATAATCTATAGCCTCTAGGACAATCTGAGTGCATAAATTCAGTCTTCTGATAATCTATAGCCTCTAGATACAGATAATTCAGTCTTCTGATAATCTCTAGCCTCTTGGAAACCTGAGTACAAGTATAGATAGAAATCTGTAACTGTTAACCTTGTGGTGAATTGGGTGATGTTGTTATGTGTTCATACTGCGTGGTATCTGTTTAAGCTTTACCTTCACCAGGAGGGGCAAGAGTGTTCCATTCGGCCAAGAGGCAAGACGGCATGGGAATTGTGCCTAATGTGGAAATGTCGGCTGCGTCAGAGACAGAAAATCACCTATGCTTTCCTGCTAAGGTGATAATTTTTTTCACTGGTTGATTATTCAGTCCTCTGATAATCTATAGCCTCTAGGACAATCTGAGTGCGTAAATTGTTTCCAAGAGCATTAGTTGATTTTTGCTGAGGTAAGTGTTAACCCAGTGCACAAGGAACAACTCAAACTGCTATTTATCAGTGAGATAAATAGCAGTTTGAGTTGTTCCTTCGGGGGTGACCACAACCAGATTGGTCCATGATTATGATGGAATATGGATCAATTAATTGCAAAGTCTGCAAGAAATTGGGAGGCGGCGTGATGGCCTGATGGTCAGGCGGCGCCGGCAGCCTGACTGGAAGGGTGTGCAACTCCCAGCGGGCGGAGCTCCGGCACGTGGTCCTTTAGTGCAGCGTAGCAGGGACACATCACTAATTGCAGGGACAATGAGTCCTTCGTAGTAGCTCAGCACGGACTTGAGCAAGTTGTGTAGCGGCGGCGTGGAGCAGATGGATTAGATCGGAAATTGTAATGAGATGAGCACGAGTTGCGCATGTGGTGGGAGAGAACCTAGAGCTCTGATACCATGGTAGGAAATATGCAACTTGTATTTCCTGGAGGACAAAGGCCAGTATATGATAGTACCACAAAAAATATAACCCATTCGTGCCTTTGGAAGTATGCATTCCCTTGTGAGGAGACATATAGAAGGTATTTTGGCCTAGATATCTAGCTCAAAGTAGTCCTGTACTTGTTTGACAAGTAGTGGTTCTAGAGAAGTCGAGGAACCTGCAATTACTCAGGATAGGAAAACTAGCCATAAC
The DNA here is from genome assembly GCF_022539505.1 of Lolium rigidum. NCBI lineage: Eukaryota > Viridiplantae > Streptophyta > Magnoliopsida > Poales > Poaceae > Lolium > Lolium rigidum. Next base: position 136,132,479 of record NC_061511.1, read on the forward strand.
CCTATGTAAGCAGCATTCTCCATCATAGTCAACACATACTTCCCCTTAGACACATTACTTTGCAACAGGTACTCTTCAATGTACGTTCTGTTTGCTAAATGTCCAATGTCTATTCAACTTGGCAGGGAAACTCCAACGTGGTGACTATAGTAAGCATCACGTTATGCCTTCTCATCAGAGTTGTTGTAGGCCAGATACAGTTGATGATGAAATTGTTCCCTGTGATGTCGCACAATATTACAAGTTTGCCATTTGCTTGCATGTCTGATCCTATCAGAACACCTGCGCCTCTTAAGTTAGACGTGACTCTTCCACCACTGCCTGATGTCAGATGGAGTATTTCACGCTTGTACTATCTATTCAATACACAGCTTGACCGAAACATTGCCTTGTAAGTGAAATATATCTAGCTTTTACTATCTAGACATGTATAATTGGTATTGTGCAATGCATCTTTTTCCATACTGTTGCAGTTGCTGGGTTCTAAAAGTTCATCATATAATAACTGAAGTTCCTTTTTCATGGTCAATTAACTTGCTACTTTGTTTGACTGTCTTCGTAGGTCTATTATCACTTTGCTCGTCACGTGCTTTTCTATCGTGTTTGTTGGAGGATTGCTGTTTCATAAGTTCAGGTCTGTAACTTATTTAAAAGTGCATGCATTGTTTTGATTTTTTTATTTTCTGTTTCTCAAAAAGGATATCCTACATATTCACTAGTCAGTACTAACAAAAATAAAATACTGGTTTCTTTTTCAGGAAGAAGGAACAGCCTCTGGAGGAGTGCTTATGGGAAGCTTGGGCATGTCTATGTTCATCATCTACTCATCTAAGAGTAAGTGCCAATTGCTTTCTGACTTAAGAAGAATATGCTTAGTTATGTGACCTTGCTGTTGATTGGACCATTCTATGGATATTTTTATTGTAAAGAGCTCTGTTTAATACGCTCTTTTGCTTTTTTTTTTTTCACAGCAAAAGACGCGTATTGAGCGTGTTATTGGGTTCTTTCTTGCTATCTGGGGTATATTGTTCTATTCTCGTTTGTTAAGCGCAATGACGGAACAATTTAGAGTGAGTTTTATTTCAGTATAGTATGAAACTGAGGTGAATTTTTGTCATATCGATGTAAAAGCCTTTAAACTGTCACCTGGTTCTGCACAGACCCAAATGTATAAGGTAAGGGAAGGGGCACAGTTACAAGTCCTTGAGGATGATCATATCATCATCTGCGGAGTCAATAGTCATCTGACATCCATATTGAATCAGTTGAATAAGTTCCATGAATCAGCAATCCGCGTAGGTACTGCTACAGCAAGGTAACTGAAGGATAGCCTTAGCATTTAGGCAATATCTATCTACTTGATCTAATACAGCACATTACCTTCTTTGAATAATGTAAAGGAAGCAGAGAATTCTCCTTCTCTCGGAACTTCCCAGAAAGCATATCGAGAAGCTTGCAGATAGCATATCTAAAGATTTAAACCATGTTGATTTATTCACCAAGAGGTAAAAGGGATTATACACTTCTTGTGATGCTTTCTGAACACATGCAATGTTTCAATCTATTTACCCTTAGAAGAGAGGTTTCACTTGATATGTGAAAACTCAGTTTTTACTTCACTTAAAATTGCAGTTGTAGCCTTAGCTTGACAAAATCATTTGAAAGAGCAGCAGCAAACAAAGCAAAGTCTATAATCATCTTACCATCAAAGAATGAACGGTATGTATACTATAGACATGTGATTTCCTCTATGTTTGCTGTATTGGAAATGATTTTGGAGAATGCAAGTTTGCGTTATTTTGTATACTCCGTTGATATCTGCGTGGGCCATCAAAATCCTGTGAAGTGGATTGCTATATGTGGTATCCATTGTTCTAGTATTGGATGGGACATTTGAAACTTTTCAATTAGAAGTTTTAAGATGAATAGCTTGAGAAAAACAGCAGCTATATTAGAAAATGGAGCAAGATAAACTCTTCAAAAGATTTTTTTTTTGTTTATTTTCCTTATTGGATATAGATGCCATATGCTAAATTTTATGTATTATTTGTTAGCAGCAGCAGTTAATTTGAAAGCAAATGTGCTGTCTGCATGATTTAGTAGGTCGGAGGACAGAGGGTATGCGTACGCTCTTGATCGGCTGGCAATGCCACCCGCCATGGCTAGGAGGCCGGACTGAGAAGAGGGAGAATTTATAATTTCTGATTAATCTTTGCCTAATTCTCAAATTACAATATGGATGTCCTTTTATAGAATTGTCTAGTAACTAACCAACGAAATTAGCGGTCCAATATAGCACGATAAGACCACTGCTATAGGGTCAATGCACCATAACAGAACTTCTGCTGTTGACCTGTTGCTTGATTACTTGGTTTTGCTTTATTTATCTAAAACACATCTTGTTGAATATGGTCAGATATGAAGTGGATACAGATGCATTTATTTCTCTATTGGCTCTCCAATCTGTTCCACAAATTGCATCAGTTCCTACCATTGTTGAGGTATATACAGGCTCCACCATTTATATTAAAAGTTGTATACATCAACATTAGGCATTTATGTATTGACCTTGCTGTATAATTGTAGGCTTCTAACTCAACCACCATCGAACTTCTGAAATCAATCACAGGCTTAAATGTGCAACCGGTGGAGATGGTTGCTTCTAAGCTATTTGTGCAGTGCTCTAGGCAAAAGGGCCTTCTCAAAATCTACAGACACTTGCTTAATTCTCGCAGTACTACTCTTATCTTTATGATTTTTCTTGTAAAATAATGTTGGGAAGGGTGCAGATGGCTGTTGTTATTCTATTTAAGGATTAGCAGCTGACAGGTCATAGCACCAAATCCCAGGAAATCAACAAATAATTGCATCTGACATGCAATTATTGATTAGCCACTGCTGGATTTGCCGATAAATTTTACTTGATATATTTTTCTGCCCTTCTGTTTCGTGCCTAACCTCGAAACCACTCATACATGGGAGTCGAAATTTTGTTTCTGAACTAAATAGTGGTCAATAGATGCTGTGTAATGCTCTAATACTGCACTTTCTGGCTAGATATTTTTCCATATTTTTATGGCCAACTTTGGTCATGACCACATGCCAGACATGCCTTTTTTCCTCATCTATATTCCTCAAAGTACTTATCGTTTACTATGGCAAAGTACGCAATTAGGCATTTGTGATTTCAGTGCTACACCGCCAGTGGAATAACTTTTAACCTAGCATTTATTAGCAAAATTTGTTGCGCGCAGGCCCTTTGAATAGTATTCCAGCCCCCATTTTTCCTGGGGCCCGCTACACAAGCATCCGGCCGCGAAGTCTGTTTGGCTGCTATACCTGCATTCCCAAATACGGAGGACCATTGGCCTTTTTTCACGAATATGCAGAAGATAATTAGTATATCATTACAACAAGATTAGAAAAGAGTTTTTGCAGACTCCATGGTTCCCAACAAAACCGTGCAGCTGGTTACAATGCAACACGATTACTCTGTGGGTTTGATCATGTTCAACCCATTGCACCATGTGTGGACTTTGTTCCTACCCTATCCAGACACCTTGCAGTACCCTATTGCAATACTTCAACACTCTCCAAGCCCATCTCATAACCTACCCATACACATATTTGACTCAAACTCATTATTGGCTCGCCCGTATGCATGCTTTTGCCTTGCATTAATTTGGCTATCCGTATCTGCCTTATCTTTAGCCTAGATGATATGTCCTTTATCCTTTGGCTTCTTGACTTGGGTTGTTTTATCCTGCAGAAAATATCTTCAGCCTTTTCAGCATTCCTGAAGTAGGAGGCATAAAGTTTAAGGATGTGAGACGTAAAATCCAAGACGTAATGTTGTTTCAAATAAGTGAATGCCTAAAATCAGCAGTCTGCACCACTTCTTTGTTATGATTCCCCTTTATGCTCATGATCAGGCAGTTGTTTGTGGTATTTTTCGGTCCGGAAGGATTCACTTCCACCCAAGTGAAGACACAATGTTGAAAGAAACAGATAAAGTATGTAATTTCTGGTTGTTATTTTCCATATCTGCGGACCAAATCTTTGTCTCTAGTTATAGGATTCCATGAGAAAAATTGGTTCCTAAAAGTAATTACTAGAAACTTTTCAGTTCTTAAATTATTATTCTGTTTAATATAGTGTAATAATTTGTGTTGCCCCCATGGTATATATTACATATTCTGTTAGCTACTTAACATTGACATAAGCCTATGCAAACTTATGAACATGTTGCTAGTATCCTTGGACCTTTTTCGTGACCTAAACTTAACGGGGAAACAGAAAGAAAGCAGTATGAGCTGTATTGTTAATGGAAAATAAGAAGAAGATGGATGGATGTTATATTTTGCTTTTATATCATCAGTCATGCCAGGATGCTTGGTATATAACTGTTTAGTTGATTACATGATGCACTCTTCATTTCGTTGCTTCACAGTTGCTTCTTATCGCTCCTGTTTGTGGGAGGAGAAAACCACAGTATACATTTTTAAATATACCTGAGGAAACAAAAAATTCAAGTCATTACTCAGACTCAAATGAGGCTCAAAGATCTACGAGTGTGGTTACCGAGCTGAAGGAAACACGGCTAAAGAACATTGTAGAGCGCCCGTCAAAATCACTATCTAAGGTAAAATTTGATGTAATGCTGGGAATTCTTCCCTTCTCAATTTATTGGGTTGATCAAATGCTTCATTTTATGCAGAGCAACGAATGTACACTTGGACCAAGGGAATGCATACTTATTGTTGGTTGGAGGCCGAAAATTACTGACATGATTCGAGAATATGATAATTACCTTGGACCTGGTAGTGTATTGGTATGTATAGACACATGTGTCACAAGAAATAAATATACTGCTCTCACATTATAATTGTTGCAAGAAAATGGCAGGTCTATGATGCTAGTGCTCATGCAATCATAGGGTGGAACTTGTATAACAAATTCACTTTAACGTGCAGGAAGTCTTGTCAGAAACCCCTATTACAGAGCGGACGAGTGTTGTCAACCCCCTAATGAAGAGCCAACTTAAAAATATTAAAGTTACTCATAAGGTCGCTCTCTGTCTCTCTTTTGTGCAGTACCTTTGAACTTTGAAGGTCATGGAAAAGATTCTTCCAGACATAAAAATACTGTACTCTTGTTATTTGGTAATTTTTATGTGATGGTGTCCATACAGGTGGGATGTCCGATGAACTATGATATTTTGAAGGAAGCAATTATTAACATCAGAAAATCCGCCAAATGTGACAAAAATGTTCCTATTTCAATTGTCGTGATATCTGACAGAGACTGGCTAATTGGAGGTATGAGTAGCATGCCAACAACAGAAATATGCCATTTTGGAGAGACAATAATGCTTGCCAGGCGCACATGCACTTTGCACCTAGGATGAACCAGTGGTTTCAAAAAATCCATTTCCAAATGATCAAAATCTCCACATAAAATTACGCATGTACAGTTGAAGTCTTTCATATACGTGTATTCATGAAAAAAGAACTTTCTTTGTACATTGGAAAGAAAACAAATTTCAGTACTGTCTAGTAAAATTTTAAGCACTAAACTTGATTTCTCCACAGGGTATAAACTGATATTTTTTGAACAACATTTGCGTATATAAAGGACTCCCAACATTTGCATGTGTAATTGCTTTCAAAAACACTTGATGTTCTTTTTTTTTTTGCATCAGAAGCACGTGCTCCCTGGTCGATCTTTGGATTACCATACCATTCCCTTACATAGGGAGAAGTTTCATCCATGTATGTTTTTGCAGATACTGTACAGGCCGATAAACAATTAGCATATACCCTTCTCCTTGCTGAAAATATTTGCCGGAAAAATGACATTAAGGTCAGTTCTTGTCATTACAAATAATGTTCAGAATGTTCAAGTGAACTTCCATGTTTCCATATTGATAAACCTGAGCTGTCTTGAAAAACCTGGCCCGGAATCAACAAATCCTTGCTATTTATGTTACTACTGGGCCAACAAAATAGACAGTTCTCCAAGGCTATTTAGTTTCGTGCTTGAATTTAACTTGGTGTGGTCCAATTAGTCATTTCATGCAATGTTTTTTCTTATAAGTACTCCAATACTAACAGAACACTAATTTGCTTGAGTTTACAAATTTGTACTTGAATGTGTTAGGTTCAGCATCTTGTATCAGAAATTGTAGACACAGGACTGGGAAAGCAAGTAAGAGTCTACTATATCTCAACTCCCAAGTTCATAACTATTTAATTTTGGAAATAAGTTCTTATCTCTGCTTTTTATGCAGATATCTAGAATAAGACCCTCCCTTTCGTTTGTTGGCGCAGAGGAAGTTATGAGTCTTGTGACGGCACAAGGTTGGTTCACTACTTATCATTTGGCTCTTTATTTTCCCAGAAGGCTCTGTCTCATGATAAAAATGAAATGTAGTTGCGGAATGTAGCGAGCTAAATGAAGTATGGAAGGATATTCTGGATGCTGAAGGAGATGAGATTTATATTAAGGTAACATGACCATAATTTGTATTCCCAGTAAATTCTTTGCTGCTTGCGATCATTCAATCATCTGTCTGTGCTGCATGTGCTCATTATAGGAGATAGGACTGTACATGAAGGAAAGAGAAAAATATCATTCTCGGAGCTGTCTGAAAGGGCAGTTTTGCGTCGTGAAGTTGCTATTGGCTACGTTAAGGACCAGAAGCAGGTCAATACTCTCTTTTTATTTGTTAGATTATGTGGAAATGATGTTCCCAAAGTAAATTAGATTTTTTTCAGAACAGGTTCTTTCTAACTCTGCTATTAAAAAGCTACCTAGCTTATTTATATCTGATTTCTGTAGACATGACTTTCTTTTCAGATTTCATGATTCGGTCTTGATCATCTATCTTAATTCATCTTTTGTTTAACCATGACAGCATATAAATCCTACAAACAAGTTGGAGCCACTTTCTCTTGAAATGACAGATTCGCTTATCGTGATATCCGAGTTCGAAGGTGAACAGCCGATTGTGAGGGACAGCGAAACTTCCACATAACATTTTTCACTCGCGGTTCTGCTGATTTTTTACAGCTCTTAGCCTGTTAGTATGTCTTTTCAATTCAAAAGCGATAAGAAAGGTCATTTGATCAAATGTTCTTTGCCTCCATTAGAAATATTCTGGCCACTTTTTGTTTATTGTGGCTGAACTCCGGATACCTTTTTTATTTATGTGTAAACGTAGTTGAATTCAGATAGTCAACTTGTACACTGTAGACGACTTGAATAAAGAAGGAAAAATAAGTGATTGGGTATGAGCCGTGCTATTGTGTTTTTTATATTGAGTAGCAATGTTTATGTAACCTTTCTTTAGTTAGACTTAATCAACCGGGAAACAACCTTCCTGTTGTCTGGATGAGGCAAACAAATTCTTCTTTAGAATTAACCACAGACAGTTTATCTTGAGACGGGTCTTCTGCAGAGTAAGAGGTGAGAAAAATATTCATGGTTTCTTGATCTCTTTTTTTCCACATTTTTTACTACCTGGAGGATCTAGCTGACTTGCATCTGGCATTATGTTTTCAGGGCATAATGCGAGGATGCATGAATGAATGGCCAATGCTGATGGCAAGATTCATGAAACTGCAAGCTTAATGACTCCTAGAATGATAAGTACCCCTACCACTGACTGTTCCATAATTCAATGGCACGTCGTAGGTCAATCATGTTAACAAATGATGTGATGATGCAAACACTACCCTCTGCCATATACATGAATAGATATTGTAAGATCACATCAGGATCCCTCAACGCTTCGTGCTTGATATCATTTTAGGTATAGCTGGAGCACAACTTGGAATAAAATGCACAAGTGAAGCGGGGGTATCCTTGATTCCCACGACACTTGGAGGTGGGGATGCATGCATGGAGTGATGGTGATGGTGTACATTTTGGTTGTAGCTAGGGCCTAAAAAACTTCTGATGGCCTGTATATTTTTATGAGGTGGTATATATACTAACCCCGAATGTGATGGTAAACTTGTGGTGTCTAAATGACACCCATTTTTTGTTGTGGTCGTAGGTTGACACCATAGTTGTGGTGGTAGGATGAACTTGTGATCAATTTTGGTAATGATCATGCATGCTCCTCTTAGTTAATTATCTGGTGTGAATTTGTGATGCTTTCTTATGATTTCATTGATACTTATGATCATATTTCTTACTTGTTCTTCTTGTGACGTGTTAGTGGTATGTGGTGTTTAAAAGGAGACATCTAGAAATCTACAATTTATGGAGGATCTAGCAAGAGCAAGTCAATATTTTCTCCAACAACAACTACATAGGGCATGCTATTTTCAAAGAGATACAAGAGGAGTACCTGAGCTTCTTGGCTAATTAGGCTATGGCTCATCCCTATGCCTTCAGAAGGAGCATCTTAGACATGAGATAGTAGAGTGAAAGATTTTATCATCATTGTTCTGATTGTTGTCATGGTGATCGTTAAGTTCTTGTTATTTTGATTTCTCTACGATTGAATGTAACATGCAATGACATGGTAAGCTCATCTTATTTGAAGCATGGTAAGTGTATGAGAGTTTCATGTGTACAACCGAACAATAATACTTGTGCATCAGGAGAGCCAAAATGCGCTATGTGCAGGTCACCAAACAAAGGGTTAGTTACTTGTGCTGAAAAAAGATTTACATGCCACCAAATGAAGTGCCAAAAATAATCCAGAACTTGTTTGCAACGGGTTAACACCGACAGAGTTCCCTATAACCACGTGTTTTCTGCTAAAATATCTATCAAATGGACCCAACTACATGCACGAATGCTTCCAAGGTGTGAATAAACAGATCGTGGCCAAAATACATCATTCATTGATCCTTCCTTCGTAGCTACTCCCTCCGGTCCTTTTTAATTGACTCGAATTTAGTATGAATTGTACTAAATTCGAGTCAATTAAAAGAGACCGGAGGAAGTAGACAAATAGATATCACGCTCTCGGCCATTCATGAACGACCAAATCATTTAGCTAGCCCAACTTAATTGGTACTACCACCATAACAAAACATTAAATGTTTGGGCGCGGCTAGTGATCAGGCGACTGAGATTTACTAAATCTCAGTCACCTGACTCTAACGTGGCTCGGCCTTTTACTTGTTGTCTACAGATAAAGCACTAGCAGGTTACGGAAACAGTCACAACTTTTCCTAGCACGTGAGGTCCATTTTTTTCTTGTTACATTACATAAAAGAGTATAAGAGAAAAAAAAAACAAAGCTCCGTACACACATGATTCACGAGAAAAAATTTGGAAGAAAATCCCTACAATTTTAATTGCAATCCCACTGCAATTAAAAAGTCTCAGTTGCAACATACAAGCGACGAAAAAAATCTTTATTGCAACCCACATGTAACAAGAAAAAGTCTCAACTGCAATCTACATGCAACTGGAAAAAAAATCTTAGTTGCAACCTACAAGCAACAGAAAAAATCTTAGTTGCGACCCACATGCTACTGAAAAAAATCTCAGTTGTAACCCACATGTAACAAAAAGAAGTCTCAAATGCAACCGAAAAAATCTCAGTTGCAACCCACATGCAACTGGAAAAATATCAGTTGCAACCCACATGCAAGTGGGCGAATCTCAGTTGTGACAATCACATGTATTTGGAAAACTTTCATTGCGATCCACGTGCAACTGGGGAAAAAACCTCAGTTGCGACTCACATGCAACTAGAAAACAAAAAATCTCAGTTACAACCAATCTATAACTCCCTAAACTAGCATAAATCATAACATAATCCAATGGCCATGAACATGTTTCTCAGCTACAATACATGTGTCCTTATTTTCTTTTTTGCAACGAACAAGAACTCAAGAACTCGGAGCATGGAAAAAAGGAACAAACATTTGCTAAACGTCACATGCTACAGAGGCATGGAATGGAAAAGAAGTGAAGCAAATCAAAGCAAAGCCCATGAAAACAGACCAACTGCCCATAACAAAGCAATAACCAGCAGCCCAGCGTGCAGCATCCCTGGAGGACCTCAAATCAACAAGATTGCACGAATTTTGATGCACTTAATCTAATGGATAATAAGGTGACTGAGATTTAATGGCGTCTGATTTCAGCAATTCCGAAAATGTTTTAAGTTTTTCTCCTCCCAGCTGCCTCTTCCAAAATCTAGCCGCCGCCTTGATTCTTCCTCTTCCATAAGTCGGTCCCCCCTCCTCCGGCCGACCATAAGTATTATTGTCAGTACTAACATAAAAAAAACCCGATCTAGAAGTTAAGTTTTTAATAAAAGTAGTTGTTTCAAAAGATTAGATTAGGGTTTTGGAGCTGTCTTCGTTTTCGCCTCCGTATCAATGGAGATGGCATCGTCTACAATAAACAATCTTCTCCTCTTAGTTCGACAAAGAGATCTCCTTCGCGATGTCGATGATGGTGTTGGAAGATTAAAGTTTCAAAGGTATGGTCTTCTAGATCTTACTTCGCCGGATCGGTTTTGGATTTTTTATCAAGGTTGTCAAGAGGAGGATGGTCCTCACAATTTTTTCCCGGATGCTACTACATCTTCGACAATGGTGGTTCGTATAAGAGCATCCCCAGCCGTCTCCCCAACGAGGCCCCCAGGATGCTTTTTTTTTCATCCGGATCCTCGTTTTCGTCCGGATTAGGCCTTTCATCCGTCCGGAGAGCCCAGGCCATCCCCGCGCCCCCGGGGTGCGATCAGGGACTCCGGACGAGAGAAAAGCGGGGATGGGCTCGCTCTATCGGCGAGAGAACAGAGCAACCCCACCACTTTGTCGACGCAAATCCCTCCTCCCCTCCCGTTACTCTGTTGCCGCCGGCACCACCCCTCGCCAATCCGCCGGCCGGTTGTCTCAACTCCGCCGTTTCTCCACCCAGCAGCCTATATTCCGCCGCCCGTCGTGCCCTCTTCCTATTTTCCGCCGCCGGGCAGCTCCCTCGCGTCACTCCTCGTCGACACACCCGGCATGTGTCGTCCAATTGCCTTGCTGGACATGGACTCCGACGAGGAGGAGGAGCAGATGTTCGCCGAGCTTCTTGAAGAAGAAACGGCAGCCGCCGCCCAAGACGAGGAGCACCTGCTGATCCTAGCTTGCCTGTTCGGCTTGTACACCGAGTCGGTCATTGGTCGTTGTGGTGGGTCGGCACCAGGTCGCCGGAAGTGCAAGCCGAGGCAGCAAATGGAGGGCTACTGCATGCTCTATGCCGACTACTTCGCCGACGATCCATTACACGGTGAGGCTGTTTTTAGGCGTCGTTTCAGGATGATCCGGAAGCTCTTCCTGAAAATTGTGTATGCCCTTCGAGAGTACGACTCCTATTTCAGATGCAAATTGGATTGCACCGGCATGGCAGGGTTTTCCGCCCTCCAAAAGTGCACGGTGGCTATGCGGATGCTGGCATATGGAGCTCCTGGTGATTGTATCGATGACTATCTTCAGATGGCGAAGTCCACCACCCTTGATTGTTTCTACCGGTTCTGCAGGGCGGTGATAGCAGTGTTCGGGGACATCTACTTGAGATCACCCACTGCCGAAGACACTGCTAAGATCCTCGATGTCAATGAAGCTCGAGGATTTCCAGGGATGCTTGGAAGCATTGACTGCATGCATTGGAAATGGAAGAATTGTCCGTTTGCCTGGCAGGGAATGCACAAGGGTCACAAAAAAGGCTGCACTATGATACTTGAGGCAGTGGCTACCCATGATCTCTGGATTTGGCACTCCTTCTTTGGTATACCGGGATCCAACAACGACAACAACGTCTTGCAATGCTCGCCGGTCTTCTCCAAGCTTGTTGAGGGTCATGCTCCCCCGGTTAACTTTGTGATCAATGGCCGGCAGTACAACAAGGGATACTATGTTGCAGACGGTATCTATCCAAAGTGGGCAACATTTGTGAAGACTATCTCAAGCCCCGGCCTTTCGAAGGAGCAGCAGTTTGCCAAGGAACAAGAAGCTTGCCGAAAGGATGTCAAGCGTGCATTTGGTGTCCTCCAGCAGAGATTTGCTGTAGTCCGATTCCTCGCTTTGACTTGGTCCAAAGATCAGATGTGGGAGGTGATGAACTGTTGTGTGTGCTTACACAACATGATTATCGAGGATGAGAGGAAGCATCCGGTTCCTCCGAGCGAGCTAGCTGCACCATATGACAGAGAGAGTCCTCTTGCACAGCCTAACCACCAGGTGCCGGCATCGTGGGCTGTGTTCATCGCTATGCGTCAGGAGATTCGAGACTCCACAATGCATCAACAGCTGCAGGATGATCTGGTGGAGCACATATGGATGCTTCGAGGCAACACCAACTGGTTTCCATTTGATCTGTTTGAAAACTTGTCTTGTTTTGTTGAACTGTAAACGTTTATTTGTAATAATAAGCAAATGTTGGCAAAACTGGTCAAATTCGCCGAATTATGCACGAAATTTGGCATCCAGGGATGTTTTTCCTCTAAAAACGCTAAACCCGGGTGTATACCGGTGAGACGGCTAAAACTTCGGTGCTCTCCGGAGCAAACATTTGTCAATCCGACGCTAAATAGCGCCGAATTTCGACCCGCGAGCCCAACGGCTCGAGATGCTCTAATGTACGATCGTATTGGTGTTGGTGCTCATGTTGATCTTTGATCTTTGTTGATTACTTTAATAGTGCTCCTGAAATATTATGCTACACCTTTCATGCTAGTCACATCAAGTTTTGGAAGGAGAAACCTCGATCGGGTGCACGCCGGGCTAATATCTGACGCGGTTAATCGAAACAGAATCAAACTTGATTGTCGTGGCTTTGATAAAACTAGCAGAAAGGCCGGTAAATCAGTCACGCTTTCGCTAAACCTGTTTATCGCGATGGCCGGCGGCTGGTCCTCCCTCCCCGCCGATCTTCTTGCACAGATCTCGGCTCTCTTGCTCTCCGACGCCGACCATCTCCACGCCCACCAGGTATGCGCCCATTGGCGAGCCTCCACTTCCCGCCCGGCCGCCTACCGTCCGTGGGTCGTGGCCGGCCGACAGGTTCCCGACGGACGAGGCCCGCTCGGCGAGTATTCCCTCCTGCTCCCCCGCGGTGGCAGGCACGTCGACTTCGCGGCCTCCCCGCCGCCCGGCCTCCGGTACTGCTGCGGCACGCCTCGCGGCTGGCTCGCGCTCGTGGACGATCTCCGGTCCCCCACGCGGCTGGTGCTGTGGGAGCCGCACTCCGGGGCCGAGATCCCGCTGCCACGCCTGTGCCCGGTCATCCAGGTCTTCCTCTCCGGCGACCCGCTCTCGTCGCCGGACTGGGTAGCCATCGCGACCCAGCCCAAGGGCCTCATCGCGCACATCCTCTTCTTCTGGCGGCCGGGGGACGCCGCGTGGAGCGGGCCGGGCCGGGCTCCCGCCGCGACGGTCCACAGCATGGAGTTCCACGCGGGGAAGGTATACTGCGTGGACAGCAGGGCGAACATCACCATCTACGACCTCAAGCTCGGCACGACGTCTCCCCCAGTGTTTCTTCAGGCCACGGGCATGTTCATTACTCAGGCGTACAGGGAGACGGGGGCGAACAGGAGGCTCAACTGGCTGACCCACTCCGTGCGCGCGGTGCACGTCGTGGCCTGCGGCGGCGAGCTCCTGCTCGTGCTGCTGTTCGACGGCCGCCGCGGGATGTTCATGGAGGTGTACAGGCCGGCGTGGACGCCCCTATGGCAGTGCCGGGTCGGCGAGAGGGTGACTGATCTCGGGGGCTACGCGCTCTTCCTCGGCCGTGGCGACGTCGCTGCGCTCTCTTCCAAGGAGTACCCTGCGATCAAAGGCAACTGCATCTACTACCTGAAGCACAGCCTCAACGTGCACAGCCTCAACGTGCATAGGGACGCGCTCATGAAGCACTTGGCCATTGTCGAAAAAATGAAGCACTGGGCAATGGTGTTTGATCTTGGGACGGATGCTGTGGAGCATATCCCTTACCCTGAGGTGCTGCACAAGGAGGAGGAGAGGTGGTGGCCGTACTCGTGGTTTTGTCCTCCAAGGCCTCTCCTGGAGAGAAGCAGTTTTAGCTGAACCTAGTCTTGGATGGCAGGAGCAGGGACTTTGAGTCCCTCTTCAGGATAAGCTGCTTGCAGTATGGAAGACACTAAATTTAACTTGTACATATAACTTATGTCAATCTTCTGTTTGGGCAAATTTTACTTGTGTGGGCAAAACTTTGCCTGTGCTTGTACCATTGTGTTACTACGGCGATTTGCTCGAGTATTCTCTAAGTGGTATAGATACATGTGCCGATGGTCCATGACATTTTAGCAAAATCATGGATTTCTTCCTTTAGGGTATCATGGATGTATTTGTTCTTGAGATCCTCATTTTGGGTAGGTGTTTGGTTTTTTTAAGTGAATCGTCATGTGCTTTCATATATTAAGCGAGATCAGTTCTTTTTTTTACCGAGACGACCAGGACATAAAGCTATATTAATCCCTCGGTCGGCCAAGACCCAGGCTAGCCCAAGTCACACCCTTGTGAATACTTGCAGCTAAAGTGCTGATGCTCGACACTCGAATTTCTGAACCAGCGGCGGCGGATTGATGCCACTACGAGTGGCAAACGGCTCTTGTTCGCGACATAGATTTGTCTCTCTGAAGCCGTGGGTGACAGAGCATGCAGAGAGACAAAAACAGGAAAAATAAGATAAAATTAAAAATGCAGACAGGCCATTAAGCTGCAGGAAATGAAACATTTTAGAGGAGTGCTAGCTTGATTTGATGGGATGTCACTGACAACACGGGGAACAATGATGCAACAGGAATTGAATTGGACCCCAATTGACAAACAAAAATACTCCATGGAATCAGTGTATTTTGTTTCATATGAAATGGAGCTCTGAAGAAAAAACTCCATGGTATCAGCAAAAAGAAGAAACACATATAGCATCATGAAGTCTGCAGCAATAAACCTGTCTGAACCGAAGTTCGAAAAGACTCGATGGTAACCAATTTGCCACATGACTAGAGAAGACAAAACTGCTATGAGCTAGACACTATACTGAAAAAACACAACCAGACGATTCAGAAGTGAGACCAATATATACTGCACAAGGTAGCCAATTTTCCAACCAATGCCATCATCAAGTGTAGCATAGTAGGTCGAATCGTGAATGGGGAACTGCTCAACTCCTTACTCTGCTTATGGATGGTGCGCGCCTTGGATCCTCTCCGCTGGATTGATGGGCTCATGGGCTGCCGAGGTGGTCGGGGTCGTCAGCGGTGGGGCTCCGCCGATCCGACGGACTCATCGTCTCTGGGCACTGGCTGCGCCCCCGCCTCTGCGGGCTGGTTGACGTGATGATCAGCTGCCCGCGATGCCAACGCCCGTGCCGCCGCAGCAGCAGCGAGCTGCTCCTCACTCCCGGACGGCGGTGCGGAGGAGGGCGCGGGTCTCATCGAGGATGACACTTCTTCTTGCTCAACGGTAGGAAAGAACTCTGTTCTCGGACCAAGGAGATGTCAGTCAGGAAACCAATTGCAGGCAAAGAAACGAATTGGAAGACAGGAAACGAAATGGAAACCAAGAAACGAACTGGATGCCCAGAAAAAAATGCAAGAAAATTTACCGATAATCATGTCTCTCTCAAACTCAACCCGTGCCCTTGCTTGGGCGACGCGGGCTTGCAGTGCCAGGAGATTCCGGTAGCTGGTGGTGATGGAGTCTGCAGAAATCAAACTCTTAACACACCGAAATCCAAGAAGCCAGGGACATCAAGAAGAAGAACAGTGTTCTTGGGAGGCCATACCTCCACTATCGTCGTCGGTTTCAGCCTGCGACGGCTCGGGAGCGTCCTCGCAGGCCTTCCGCTCGTCGTTGGGCAGTGGCTGTGGCGCCTCCGCCGCTTCGACGGTCTGATCGGCTGGCGGTGGCTGTGGCTTTCCCACCGCCGCCGCGAGCTCCTCCCCATTCCCGGACGGCGACGACGCTTCCTCGTCGACAGCTGCTTGATCAAACGTGTCAGTCCAAGAAAAAAACTGGAAGACAAGAAAGGAATTCGCAACCAAGAAACGAAAAGTAAGCCAAGAAAGGAACCGGAAATTGGAAGAACCAACAAACTAACCGCGAGCGATCCGTCCTGAGTTGTCTGTCAGGTTAGCGTCCATCCCTGCCATCGCCAGAGGCTGAGGCGTTGGCACCACCACCTCCACCCTCTTGCGCTCTCCGCCGCTCCCGAGGTCTGCAAGAAACCAAGAAACCAAACTAGTAACCGATTTGCTCGTAACATCAAAATACAAGAAGCCAAGAAACGAAACTCGTAACATCAAAATCCAAGAAACCGC
The DNA here is from genome assembly GCF_022539505.1 of Lolium rigidum. Lineage (NCBI taxonomy): Eukaryota > Viridiplantae > Streptophyta > Magnoliopsida > Poales > Poaceae > Lolium > Lolium rigidum. The sequence goes on from NC_061511.1 coordinate 136,148,788, forward strand.
GGACACCAAGAAGAAGAATTCGTTATGATTGCCGCAGAAATTTTCTTGGGAACGAACCTCCACCGTGGGAGACGTCATCGCCGTCGCTTGAGGCGGCCCCCGTCCGTGCAGGTGGCGGCGACGTCCCGGGAGCGTCGCCGGAGGCCTTCCGCTTCCCTGTCATCTCGCTTGCCTCTGCAAGAACCGCTCACCCAAGTAGTCGATTGAACGCCTCCGCAAGAACCGAACAGAGAGGTGGGGAGAATCGAGCTCGAGAAAGGAAGCTACGGGAGGGGGTGAAATTTCAGGGGAGGGAAGACGATCGCGCGGACGCTGGGCTAGAGCTGCGAGGCCGCGAGTATATACAGAGTTTGCGCGAGCCCATTCAATTTCAAATTAGCCCAACGTAAGGGCCTTTCTTGTACCTTTTTTTGCACCTAGATTGGTTCTTGGTTCCACGGATTGGGTCAGGGCATTCTGCGCTGCCATTTGGGGATCATTTAGCTCGTTCTGAATATATTGATGTGTTTATCTTGTGAAAATCATTTGAGTTGTTTGAATAGGAGTTGGTTGCACTTGGAATTATTGGTGTTTTTTTTTTCATCTCCCCTTCTCTTAGATCTCCACCGCCTCCTCTGTTTGATTATGTTTGGAAACGAGATATAACGAGTAACGTCTCTGAGTTTAGCAAACACAATTTCTTATCAATTCATCAAAGATAATAAGAAGGTTGCATTAAGCATTGATATCTCAGATGGTAACATCATACTAAGCTATGAAATTGGATAGTGCATCATACCGCTCCTCATAGCAATGCAAGGAAGCAATCTACTCATAATACACTGAACACATGATATCAAGGTTAATTGCCTCACCATATGTTTATCTCTTTTTTCCTTCTGAACCTTGAAAAGATGATTTGTTAATGCATACATATGCCTCTCGAAGAAACATATATGTGCATATTTTGCATCTTAATTTGTAGTTGACTGACAAATGAATTCGATAAAATTGGTTTAAGATAAATTGATGTCTCTTTGATAAAGTTTGTTTAAGATAAATCAATGGCTTGGCAAGATCCTCGACACTAATCTCATCCCACGAACATAGCTCAAGTTAATAACGTGAAACAGATACAAAAAGTAGTTATCAATAGATCTACCTAGCTTACACAATAGAACATATAGATCGAACAAAAAGCTAAGAACCATTCTAGAGTAGATATATGCTATAACATGCAAGTGCCTAGAGTGGTAGATCTGTGATATGAACATCCAACTGTGCTTAGACTGATCTGTGATACAAGCAAGGCTTACAATCTATAGATAGATCCATTCATATAGTAGAAGCATGCTATAAATATAAGGTAAATATGCCGAAAATTGTTGGATATAGTGCCCTAGAGGCAAATAATAAATAGTGTTTATTATTATATATCAATAGTTTATGATAGTTCCGTGTCATGTTATAATTATATTAGTCGGAAACATTTATGCACGTGTATTATTGTAAATAAACCATGGTCCCTAGTGAGCATGCACAAACTAGTTCAATCAATGATTGAGGTTTTTTGATCATGGACACACAAGTCATTGACAATGGAGTCATATCATTGAGTAAATGATATAATGAACATTCCCATATATAAGTACTGTAACGCGATCAAAGTCACATCAAGTTTAATGTTACGATGCTTATGAAAGTCTAGTAACCTAGTCCTTAGATTGTGAGATAATATCTAATCACTATCACCGGAGGACGCTTTGACTGTATCAAACATCACACCGTAACAGCGTGATCATAAAGGTGTAGTTGTTTATCCAATGTGATGGGTTAAGGCGTATGAGTCAAGAGCGGGATTTGTTCATCCGCGTGGTGAAAGAAACTATGGGCCTACTCAGTGAAATTACATTCAAGTCCAACAAATGACTAGGTCATGAGGATGAAATCGAACATAACGAGTTGAATAGCCTTGTCGGTAAAGAGATCGAACTAGGTATCGTGATACCGATGATCAAGTCTCTGAAGAGTTTCAGCATCAACGTAACAAAGGGAATGGGATACGACGTAATGGTTGAAACGATGATCACATCTTCGTAGAATGCATAGGGGTTGCTATTGTTCTCCAGAACACCTAGGCAATCATTGATCAGAGAGAGATGTCTCGATCATGTTTGTGTTATTCTTGAACCGTAGTGAAACACACTTAAGGGTTCAACAAAACTTAAGACTATTTTGAAATCATTGGAAACACCGGTGAATATATAAGAGAGAACCGGAAAGTGTTCCGAGAGAATCCGAAGGATGTGGAGAGTGATACGAGAGGTGTCTCAGATCATCTGGAGTTAAATAATATGTATTATATGTTAATTAAATGAATTAATATTAAATATATATTTATTCAATGGTAGAAAGGTGCGTCCCACCTTAATGGGCCCCTCCCGGAGGGAGGCCCATTAAGTGGTCGGCCACCCCCCATGGATTTCGGGGGGGTGGAAGGAGGGGTCGCATGGGCCTTTTATTGGGCCTAGCCGGCCACCCCTAAGGGGACCATCCAGCCACCCCCTCTCCCATGCCCCCTTATTAGTCCCACATTGCCAAGGCATGACCTCCACCCTTCCCTTCCTGTATATATAGTGGAGGGATTTGGAGGAGAGGAAAACACATAATTAGGGTTGAGGAAAAAAGGAGAGCCCCTTGGGCGCCTCCCTCTCCTCTTCCCCTCTATATCTCTCTAGTTCTTTTTCCACCCGCGGTTCCTCGAAGAACATCACACGGAGGGAGTACTCCACCTGGTACGCGGGAGAGCTGCCGGTATTCGGATCCACAAGGTCTTCTTCCGCAACCTTAGCAGGATCTGAGGCCGGGAGCGTCATTGAGCATTGTAAGTGTGTGAAACTATGAGGTGTTGCACTTGCGGTACTTATGGTAGTACGAGAGGACTTCTACACGACCCCGAGGCCGGCGACAAAGTACGACTACATCAACCAAGCTCTAGCGGAAAGTTAACCGCTTTCAGTCTACGAGGGTACGTCACCAAAACCTTCTCCGTTACTGCATTACTCCTAGATAGATCCAGGCAACCCACTACTAGGAAAACCCTTATAGGTAGGAATGTATTCAGTGGCGCACCTAAAAGTGTGTGCTCCACAAAAGTATTTATGTGGCGCATATGTTAATATGCTCCACGGAATTTTTCCACTTCGGTGGCGCATCAAACAGTGGTGCGCCACGGAATTCTTGCTTTCTGTGGCGCATGTAGCCAGATGCGCCACATAAACTTTATGGGGCCCATGTGGGGTCCGGTAATGCACATGGGTGAAGGCAATTCTGTGGCGCATGTGCCAACATGCGCAACAGAAAGATGGACTTTCGTCTGGGGGCCCACACCTGACAGTAGCATGCCACATTTTCTGTGGCGCATATGTTAATATGCGCCACATAAGTTCATCTTTCACTGGCGCATGTAGGCATATGCGCCACATAATGTGCGAAGTAGATCTAGGGTTTTTGGCTCTCCACGCAACCCCCTCCTTAGATCACTTTTTAACTTTGTAAAATACAAAAGAAATAGATAGAAATTTCAAAAAATAAAATCCTTCGTGGTGCCCATGTATTATGTCATCTAGTTTTAATGAGAATTAACAAACATGAATTTTGAATTTTTTGCAAAATTGCATCATGAAATCTTCAAGCTGGATTTCTTTTTTCATACGAACTCGAAAAAAATCACATAATATCAAAATGACGGGAAGAAAAGTCTACATCCGAATTCAACAGACATAGTCCGTTCTAAAGTTTACATAATCGGCAAATTCAAAAAGAGTAAAAAGTTACGGCAAAGTCAAGATTTTTCCTGCAAAAATAAAAATTCAAAAAAAAATCTGTGGCGCACCAAATGCACATGCACCATAGAATTCTTAGCCTGAAATTTGAATTTCGGCGGCGCTCTTCTCCCTCTCTCTTTTCTCCTCCTCCTCCTCTCCTCCACTTATCCTCCCCCCTTCTTCTCCTTCTCCTCCCTCCTCCCTCCTCCACACCCGGCCTCCTCCACCACCCGTCGACCTTCTCATCCTCATCCACACCCGATGACCTCCTCCAGCCTCCTCCTCCGGCGACCATCTCCTCCTCCTCCTGCGGCGACCTCCTCCTCCTCCAACGACCACCACCACCACCACCACAACCTCCTCCTCCTCCTATGGAGACCACCACCACCTCCTCCTCCTCCTCCTCTCCTCCTGGGAATACCACCACCTCCCCCTCCTCCCCTCCAGCGACCCCCTCCTCCCCCACCTCCGGCGACCCCCACAGGTCGGCCTCCTCCTCCACCCAGCCACCAATAACCTCTGGTCGGCCTCCTCCTCCTGCACCCACCCCACCCACCCACCTCCGGCGATCTCCAAATTTTTTAGAAAAAATCTGGCAAAATTCCAGCGGCCCTAGATCTAGATCTGGCCACCATTTTTTTATTTTTTTTAAAAAATCAGTGGCGCACCACCGCTGGGTGCGTCACAGATGTTTTAAAATTCGGTTGCGCATGTAGATATGCTCCACAGAAATAAATATATGTTGCGTGTCTTCTTTGGCGCATGGAATATGTGCCACAGAAAGTAAAAAAACTTGTGCCACGGATGAGGATTTTCCTAGTAGTGACCGGGTTGCGTTACTTAATTTTTTTTCCACTATGAACTCCCACCAGTGATATCAGAGCCGATCTATGCGTAGTGTGCATGTACTGTTACAACGCATGTGTTGCATGCGGGTATCAATTCTATAACTGTTACCCTCTCACGTGTACTTGTTCATTGATGCGGTGTTATTTGATGAAGCGGCCCCGACTGACCTCACGCATACACTTACACGAGACAGGTTCCACACTTGACATATGACTTGTACAATATACGCGGCTAGGGGGGTGTTTGTCTCTCTTACTTTAACAGTTTGACATTTGCAACGGAGGGCCCCGAAAGGGGTGTAATAAAGACAATTGTCTAATCGGTGTTGTGGTTGCATGTTCAAAGGTAAGAACGGTTCTTTTGCGAAAGCCCTAAAAGACACATAAAATTTTCAAGTACTAAAGTAGAGGCGTCTATCTTTGTGTTGCAAGGGGGCTTGTAACATGTTATGGTCATGGCGTAAAGTAGTTTTCTACTATTTATTGCTAAAGTTATAGTGGTATCTCATCGTCATGATGGTCAATCAACGGGAGGCATCACGAAGGGAGCACCATAGTTAAGTGTCATTATGAAGCAGGCCGTGACAATCAGGTGCTACACACTAACGCTCATGTACCGTGATTGTAAACCATGTTGCACTACACTAGCACTAAGGTGACTTTGATGATCCTAGCATGTACAAACATGACCTCGAGAGCACGAGAAGATCGAAAGATTGATCATGAGTCACATGAATGATATGATCAACACGTAGTGTCCAACTTTGAAGCTATGCCGCTAGCTGTGATGATCGGGGTGGACGTATTGAATTAGGATCGTGTAATCACTTGAAACGTTATTAGGGATAATGTTTTCTAGTGCGAGCTCATTAATAGTAATTTGATTAAAACTTTAACTCACAATATATTATAAAATTAGTCTTAAATGTCTTTGCAAATATCCTTGTAGATCATGTCATACCCCAAATGTCTATTTCAATTATGGTTTATGTGCGTGATAAGAAAACTTCAAATTGATGGGTCTAACTTCATGAATTAGTACCAACGTGGAGGAAAATCCTCACTAGTAATGACATGCTCTATAAAATAAGAGAACCTCTATGAGATAAACTTAAGAACTCTGCGAGTGAGGATAATTATGATGATTATCGTACTCGTCGAGACTTGCCCATACGCTATGCTTTACTCCATAGATTCTGAGCTGCGAGTGTGCTTTTAGAACACCAACACATTTCATATGTTGGTGAACTTATGGCACTATCTATATTGTGAGTCAGAAGAATGAAGTATAAGTGGTTGGACGGGGTTTCTTTCAAATAAGTTGGAAGAGAACACCTACATGGAGAGTCACTTGGCAAATACGAATGGATTTCATGGACGCCTAGTGCATGTTTTGGACTACTGGATGAAAGACCGATTCGTGATAGATGGCGTGTTGTGTTTGTTGGAGATATGCCCAGAGGCAATAATAAAAGTGGTTATTATATATCTTTGTGTTTATGATAAATGTTTATATACCATGCTATAATTGTATTAACCGAAACATTGATACATGTGTGTTATGTAAACAACAATGAGTCCCTAGTAAGCCTCTTAACTAGCTTGTTGATTAATAGATGATTAGAGTTTCATAATCATGAACATTGGATGTTATTAATAACAAGGTTATATCATTATATGAATGATGTAATGGGCACACCCATATTAAGCGTAGCATAAGATCACGTCATTAAGTTATTTGCTATAAGCTTTCGATACATAGTTACCTAGTCCTTTCGACCATGAGATCATGTAAATCACTTATACCGGAAAGGTACTTTGATTACATCAAACGCTATTGCGTAAATGGGTGGTTATAAAGGTGGGATTAAGTATCCGGAAAGTATGAGTTGAGGCATATGGATCAACAGTGGGATTTGTCCATCCCAATGACGGATAGATATACTCTGGACCCTCTCGGTGGAATGTCGTCTAATTAGCTTGCAAGCATATGAATAAGTTCATAAGAGACCACATACCACGGTACGAGTAAAGAGTACTTGTCAGGAGACGAGGTTGAACAAGGTATAGAGAGATACCGAAGATCAAACCTCGGACAAGTAAAATATCGAGTGACAAAGGGAATTGGTATCGTATGTGAATGGTTCATTTGATCACTAAGTCATCGTTGAATATGTGGGAGCCATTATGGATCTCCAGATCCCGCTATTGGTTATTGGTCGGAGAGAGTTCTCAACCATGTCTACATAGTTCGCGAACCGTAGGGTGACACACTTAAGGTTTGATGTCGTATTAGTAGAACTTGAATATGGAATGGAGTTCAAAGTTTTGTTCGAAGTCTCGGATGGGATCCCGGACATCACGAGGAGTTCCGGAATGGTCCGGAGAATAAGATTCATATATAGGAAGTCATTTTATAAGTTTGAAAATGATCTGGTGCATTTATGGAAGGTTCTAGAAGGTTCTAAAAAAGTCCGGAAGAAATCACTTTGGAAGGCGGAGTCCCGAAGGGACTCCACCACCCATGGCCGGCCAACCCTAGAGGGGTGGAGTCCCAAGTGAACTCCACCAAGGGGGCCGGCCACCCCCCCTCCTGGAAGGGTGGGAGTCTCACTTGAGGTGGGAATCCCACCCTGGGTAGGTTTCCCTACACATGGAAGGTTTTGGGTTGGGGTCTTATTCGAAGACTTGTAGTCCAACACTTGGGGGTTCCACCTATATAAAGAGGGGCTAAGGGGAGGGGGCCGGCCACCACAACACCACCACCTTGGCCGCACCCCAAGGAGGCCGGCCACCCCCTCTCCCAAACCCTAGCCGCCCCACTCCTCCTCCTCTCCCGCAACGCTTATCGAAGCTCCACCGGAGATCTCCATCGCCACCGCCACCACGCCGTCGTGCTGCCGGATTCAAGGAGGAGCTACTACTTCCGCTGCCCGCTGGAATGGGGAGAAGGACGTCGTCTTCATCAACACCGAACGTGTGACCGAGTACGGAGGTGCTGCCTGATTGTGGCACCGTCAAGATCTTCTACGCGCTTTTGAAAGCGGCAAGTGATTGTCTACCGCAGCAACAAGAGCCTCATCTTGTAGGCTTTGAAAATATTCAAGGGTGAGTCTCGTTCATCCCCTCGTTGCTCCCGTCTTCTAGATTGCATCTTGGCTTGGATTGCGTTCTCGCGGTAGGAAATTTTTTGTTTTCTATGCAACGAATCCCTACAGTGGTATCGAGCCGTGTCTATGCATAGATGGTTGCGAGTAGAACACAATGGTTTTGTGGGCGTTGATGCTTATGTTGTCTTTAGTTTGAGTACTTTGCATCTTTGTGGCATAGTGGGATGAAGCGGCTCGGGCTAACTTTACATGACCGCGTTCATGAGATTTGCTCCACGCTCGACATGCAACTTGTATTGCATAAGTGGCCTTGCGGGTGTCTGTCTCTCCTACTATAGTGAAGATTCAATTTACTCTTCTATTGACAACACTAGTATCACCGTTGTGGTTCATGTTCGTAGGTAGATTAGATCTCACTCGAAAACCCTAAACCACGTAAAATATGCAAACCAAATTAGAGAACGTCTAACTTGTTTTTGCAGGGTTGGTGATGTGATATGGCCATAATGTGATGATGAATATGTATGAGATGATCATTATTGTATTGTGGCAACCGGCAGGAGCCTTATGGTTGTCTTTAAATTTCATGTTGAGTAGTATTTCAAAGAAGTTGTAATAGTTGCTACATGGGAGAACAATCATGAAGACAGCGCCATTGACCTTGACGCTACGCCGACGATGATGGAGATCATGCCCGTTGATGATGGAGATCATGTCCGTGCTTTGGAGATGAAGATCAAAGGCGCAAAGACAAAGGGGCCATATCATATCACATATGAACTGCATGTGATGTTAATCCTTTTATGCATCTTATTTTGCTTAGATCGCGACGGTAGCATTATAAGATGATCCCTCTCACTAAAATATCAAGATAATAAAGTGTTCATCCTTAGTAGCACCGTTGCCAAGACTTGTCGTTTCGAAGCATCTCGTGATGATCGGGTGTGATAGACTCAACAAGTGCATACAACGGGTGCAAGCCAGTTTTGCACATGCGGATACTAAGGTGGCCTTGACGAGCCTAGCATGTACAGACATGGTCTCGGAACACGTGATACCGAAAGGTAGAGCATGAATCACTACAAGAAAAGTTGCCATGGCCGACGAAGTTGAAGTCGCGCCGTGGTTGCTGGTGTACCATGGCCGACGATTTTTGGTCTCTCCGTTGTGCATGTCAAAACGTTTTTTTTTCTCGTTTTTGAGGCCACCTAGCCCGACGAAAACGGCCAAAACGTCGTGTATGGTGGCCCGGGACGTGGTGCATCTCGAAAACTCGGGTTCGCCGGCCGAGTCAACGCAAATCCGCACCGCCGAGGGATGTAGGGCCCAGATGGCAGCCTCTCTAGCATTGTTTTTTCTCTCGATCGCGCCATCTCGTTCAACGCTCTCCGATCGAGCCGTTTACGATGCAGGATCATGGGTCCCGCATGTCATCCTCTATGAACCAAAATTATTTTTATTCTTGGATTTTTTTGACCCCTGATTTCTGGCAACTTCCTTTTTCTTTTGATCCCTTGCCGCCTTGGAAACGTTGAGACTGCTGCTGCTAAATGGGACCTGCATGTCATCCTCTATATGCAATCAACTTTCTTTTCTTGGAGTTTTTTTTGGCACCTCAAATTTGGTCACTTGCCTTTTTCTTTCGATCCCCTGCCGCCTCTCAAACGGTGATACCGCTGCTGCTAAATGGGACACGCATGTCATCCTCTATGTACTATAAAACTTTCTTTTCTTGAATTATTTTTGGCTCCTGATATTTGGTCACTTGCCTTTTTCTTTCGATCCCGTGCAGCCTCTCAAACGGTGATACCGCTGTTGCTAAATGGGACCCGCATGTCATCCTCTATGTACTATAAAACTTTCTTTTCTTGAATTATTTTTGGCTCCTCATATTTGGTCACTTGCCTTTTTCTTTCGATCCCGTGCAGCCTCTCAAACGGTGATACCGCTGCTGCTAAATGGGACCCGCATGTCATCCTCTATGTACTATAAAACTTTCTATTCTTGAATTATTTTTGGCTCCTCATATTTGGTCACTTGCCTTTTTCTTTCAATCCCGTGCAGCCTCTCAAACGGTGATACCGCTGCTGCTAAATGGGACCCGCATGTCATCCTCTATGTACAATCAAGTTTCTTTTCTTGAATTATTTTTGGATCCTGATATTTGGTCACTTGCCTTTTTCTTTCGATCTCATGCCACGTTTGAAACGTTGAGGAACCTGCAGGCTCATGGGACTCGCATGTCATCCTCTATGTACTATAAAAGTTCATTTTCTTGGTTTTTTTCACCCTATGATTTTTGGCACTTTCCTTTTTCTTTTGATCCCCTGCCGCCTTTGAAACGTTGAGGACTCTGCTCGCTCATAGGTCCCACATGTCAGCCTCTATGTACAATC
>NC_061511.1:136159047-136259612 GCF_022539505.1 Lolium rigidum
GCCCTACATCCCTCGGCGGTGCGGATTTGCGTTGACTCGGCCGGCGAACCCGAGAATTCGCGATGCACCACGTCCCGGGCCACCATACGCGACGTTTTGGCCGCTTTCGTCGGGCTAGGTGGCCTCAAAAACGAGAAAAAAAAAGTTTTGACATGCACCACGGAGGGACCAAAATCGTCGGCCATGGTACACCAGCAACCACGGCGCGACTTCAACTTCGTCGGCCATGGCAACTTTTCTTGTAGTGAAAGAGGACCTATCACCGAGACACTCGGGGGCTTGGAGGAAGAAAAATATGCAACTTACAATATAAACACAGCAAAGATATAGTCCCTATCGATAAAATACAAACTCAGTGGTGACCCAACAAGCCGTCAATATTTACTCCAGCTTCTTCGGGAGCAGCACCCAAAAAATCAGCATAATGGCCGTCTGAGAAAAAGTCGGCATCCATCCGAAGAAGGTCATCAATTATTTCCTCAGCTACTGGAGTGATCCGCGCATTGATTTTATCAACACCTCTTCGCCGTTCCCTCAGCTTTGTATGAACAGTTTCCACCACCTTTGTCATATCAAGTTTGGGATGATAGATTTGAAGCATGATAAGGGTTACCTTGGCGCCAGCTATCAGTTGAGCTTTTACAAAGCTATGGATTTTCTGCACATCCTTAAATTTCTCCATAAGTTTGAGGAGAGATTTTGGCTGAACATTCCGAGGAAACATAGCATTGAAAATCTTGGACAAGGTGCTGGAACAAAACTCAAGAAATCCTCGAACTTGGCTCGAGCGGTCTTGGAATCTTACAATCTGTCGGGTACGTTCAGGCGTAGCCCAGAAGAGGACACCATGATCAAGACCCAAGTTAACAAGAAAATTTGATCTTGTATCTACTCTTTGATCCTCGGCCTCAGCATTTAAAAAGGGACCTGCTTGGTGACAATACATCAGTTAAAGATAGATAACAGGCACAGTAGAAAAAGGGAGAGAAGGATTAAGTCCAAAAAATATACCCGCCATTTCTGAGCTTGCCTCAATCATTAATTCAAGCAGGGAGTTTTCTCAAGAAGCAGCTTTTGCGGCTTCATCTAAGGCGGTTTCCTTAGCAGTTATGGCATCGCGAGCCTGTTGAAGTGCCACTGTCTCTCTCTCCGATGATTTTCGAGATTGCTCCATTATCATAAGTGATTGTTTCTTCAGAGACTGGAGTTGTTGGCGAAGTTCTTCCAGATCTTCTGTTGAATGCTTATTCGACGAGTCTTCAAATCGCTCGACAGCAACAGGTTTCTTCAAACAGGACACATGAAAAGGATCGGAAGGAGGGGTCGCAGTATAGTTGTCAAAAATCAACTGAAAAATAAAGAATCTCGACATCAATCATCAAGCAAAGATAGATTTCCATTAATTCTTCAAATATATACAAGGCTGTTACAAAAGAGGGACTCCTAGTGAACTACTGAAGTAGTTGTCGTCAAATCTAGAAAGGCAACAGCGCCAACAGAGAATTAAAACTAGAAGCAAAAGGAAGGTGGTCTACTTGACCTCCGGCTTCGACGAGCTAGGCGCAGAAGTTGGATCATATCCAAGATAGGCAAGGATCTTCTTTGAGTTAGGCTTGGCAGCCTTAATCAGCGCCTGCCACTTCTTCGTCTCCATCTCCTTTGTGCCGCCAACTTTTGCCCAGTCGACGTCTTGCTGACTGTCGACAACCAAGGCAATGGTACCTTCAACTCCTACTTTTAAACCCTCTTGGCGAAGTTGGAGTCCAAGGTTATCTTGAGAACTAAAGCACTTGGCAAGAGCAACAAAAGTTCCAGGAACTTCTTTCTTCTTGAAAAAATGTGGAAAAAGCCGCGACAGCCCAATCTTTGCTTCAGTAAGGCCATCGCGAGCCTCATCACAGTGAATTTCCAGAAGAGAGAATGCATCAAGGAGTTGGTCACCTTCGGCACCCTCTAGCTCATACTCTTGACCGGTTCTCCCTGAGCAAAAATGTAACATCCCAGGTTTTTCAAAACTAAAAACTTGCATGCATTCATGTAATTTATGCATTTGTCTGTTCACATAGAATAAAAAGCACAATATGAAACAACTATAGCTTTAAAATCCTAGTGCAAAACTCTTAATTTTCCTACCATGCCATTTTGGCAAAAATCATGCACTCTTTTGTCTAAGTCAAAGCCCTGAATTTTATAAAATTTTAGAAACTGGTTTGAGTCTATTTGGATTCCTAAAACAAAAGTTATGAGGAAAACAGTAAATAGAAAAAGGAAAAATGAAAAGAACAAAAAAAAAGAGACACGGATCGGATCGGCCGAGTTGGGCCAGCCCGACCGCATCGGCCCGACTGAGCCTGCCAAAGGTGGCCCGTGCCGCACCGCCTTCCCTTTTTCTTTTTTTTTCTCCTCTCTCTCACGACACGGTGGGGCCCGCCGCGTCGGCGGGGCCCACTCGTCTTCTTCTACCTCCGAATCGTGGCCGACCCGGACTCTCGCCGCCGCAGCCCTAACCCTAAGCGGCCCCACCTCGACGTCCGTGCCTTGGAGCTCAAGTTTGACCGCATATAAATAGAGCCCCAGACCCCCGCTCCCTTTTCCCCTACGCCGCGCCGCCCCTAGCGCAGCCAATCGCTGCCGATTGCTCGCCGGAGCTACGGCCGCCGCGCCGCCTCCAGCCAAGCTCCGCCGCCGCCCTAGCCGGCCATCTGCCGCGCCGCCACAACCCGTAGTCGCCTCCGCCGCCGCCGGATACCACCGCAGCCGCCGCCCCCTAGCCCTCTGAGCCGCCCCGCCGCGCCATCCCCGCCGGCCAGGTAAGCCCGTGCTCTCCTCCTTTTAATTTTTTTTTCTTTTTTTTTCTTTTTCGCCTGCGCCGTTAGATCTACATCTAGTGGCTTAGGTTAGAAGCCAGTACCGAATCGGTACCAACCAATTAGATCGCGCCGCGTGGCAGCCTAGTCAGCGCACCAGTCAAACCTGGTCAAATAGCTTTTAAACTCGATTTTGAATCTCAGATTTGTTGTCCAACTTGTAAAATCCGTATAAAATCAACCGTAGGGCCTAATTTTGTAAACTTTATAGTTTTGGAAATCTTACAGTATGTACTACACGCGTATGTAATAATATGACATAGGTACTGTGATAGATCTCGTGTTAAATTTCAAATAGAAAAATTGACTATTGTGCACTATAAAAATTGTATAAAATAATCTACTGGTCCAAATTTTATGATTCTGTACTTTCTGGAATCCTCAGAACATGTACTTCAACTTGGTATAGGAGTTGTACAACTTTGATACGTGCACAAACTTGCTTTAGTAAAATCTATCCAAATCAGTAATTTGACGATAATTCAAATCCTATAAATGGTTTTCGAATAATTCCAATTGCCCTATTCTTGTGTTACTGTAGCCTATCCAGGGAGGTCAAATTCATATTTTTACAACACCTAATGCTTGATGTAGCTAATTATTAAGGTTGTATATGTAAAGTAGATACTCGATTAATGGTTTTTCTAAATCAAATTAAATATCCAGAATACTTTATTAACATTGCACATGTCAGAGAACACATAACGCAACACTTACACACCACCTCTCTTGTGAAGTTAAATTGTTGCATAGCATGCATGCATACATGTCTATGAGTTTTCATATCGAATGTTTGTTTATTTTTGTTGCGCTTGTTTGAATAGATTGTGGAGGAGATCAAGGTGGTGCTTGTGATTGCTGTGATTGTGCGGGTTGCTTTGATTAAGGCAAGTGACATTCAAATCCTACTTGTTTTAATTGTGCATTAGTGTTTTGAAATTAGTATGCATGGTAGGATTTTGTTTTCAAAGTAAAGTATTATGCTATGCTTAGCAAACCCTAGTAGTGTGTAGCTACTCCAGAACCCATTGCTAGGATGCCTAAATTTTTGCTTTGCAACATCAAATGCCAAATGATGTTTCGTTATTGGTTGTGAGAGTTTGAAAATTTAAAATTAACAACCCTAATGAAACACCTGGGTGGATTGGTTGATTGGTGGGCGGCTGCTCAGGTCCACGCCCCGAGTGGGCTAAAGTGGTGAATCCCTGAGAGTTCGCATGTTGTTGTGGTTGTGGTTGGCCGCCCAGGATTAAAGAGATTATTATGTCGTCCATGTTTTAGATAGCTTCCAGTGCAGCCTTATGGTATTATGGGCTCTGCCGGGATTAAGTAAGTTGTGAGGGTTCAACTTGTGGCTAGACAGCGGGTGGAGGCGACGGCCAAGGGAACGGGTCTAGTTTGTATGGTTGAATTCTTCTTCCGAAAGATCTTGTCTCATTCTTCTCTTGGGAAGGGTGGGTCGTAAGGTGAAAGTGCACAACCTCTCGAGAGTTAAACCTAAGATCTTAGCCGTGTCCCGGTTATGGACAATTTGAGCTTCTAGGCAGGGAATGTACTGAAGAATCTCATCATTGTTTTCTGAATGTATTTAAAATTTGTATCAACCTTGAAAAACTCATGGAAGATGTAACCATGTGATTATTCTAAAACCCATGGAGGATTTAACCATGGTGTGATTTCATAATGTCATTCAAAGGATTTCGAAATGTTTTGTTTTAAATAAAATGTAGGATAAAATTGGCTTTATGCAAATTTGCCTAAACTCCACTTGCCAAATATCATGTAGATAGTCATGCCCAAAACTGCCACCATATAAGTGTTATTTGCCAGTACATCATTGTACTGACCTCCATTCGTGGGGCTGCATATTAAAATGTGCAGGTTATTCTGAAGATGAGTACTAGTAGGATCTCGAGTCTACATTCCAACATGTCTGCCTGTGGCGCATGGAGATGATGGAGGCTCATTGAAGTTTAATTCCGCTGTGTTTGCTTTGAATATTTATTTTTGAGCTAGTCCAAGTGACTATGCAATTTGTAAGACTTTATTTTATCTCCTGAGGATCTACGTTGTAATAAATATTGATGCTATTGCAATGATTACTATATTTTGTAATGTGTGTGCTATCAGTGATCCCGGGAATAGCACTATACACAGGTATCTTGCCTTTATTAAAAGATAGGGTGCTACAGAATGGTATCAGAGCATAGTGTTGCCTGTAGAATCGAGACCCTAGGTTGGCTTAGAAATAGGAAGACCCTAGGAAATACAAGTACATTACTTTATCTTGTCTTTTCTCCAATATTTCTCATACTCTAATCTTTAATCATTCTAAAAATGTTTTCCTTCTTTTCTTAGATGACCAGCCTCATTGAATCCATCAAGAAAGGACCAGTGATGACCATGACCTTGAAATGTGATACTGAGTTTCCAAAGGCATTAAAGAATATCATGGAGAGCATGGGACTCAAAGGAGAAGCAGTGTACAAGGTATTTCCTGTGATGGAGGACGGACAAGAGTATTGGTGGGTGCAACTTCACCTATACAAGGACGAAGAAGACGACCCCAAGAAGATGGAACATTGGATGTTCACCAACCCTGAACTCCACACGTCCTTCTTCGATTCCGCAAGATGTGTTGCTCGGGCAGCTATAAATGAACTTGGAGAAAGACTCAAGTATAGGCTGCACAACACCCAGAAGGACCTCAAAGAAGAAAAGGAGGAGACCGCTAACCTGAATACTACCGTAGGTCGACTTCGAAGTGACATGGTTGACTTATCCCTTAAACTTGGTATGTATGAAGAGCTCAATAAAGCCAAGGACAGTCAGATTGCAACCCTGAGGAAAAGAATGTTGTTGTATAGTGGTTCTAGCTGAAGTTAACCAAGAAGCCTTAGTTCGACCTCCATTTAAAACTTATGTAATAGGTTATACTCATTTGTATTGTCCTACTATCCGATGTATGGCAGTACCAACTATCTTAGTCGTATTTTCGAAACTCGTTAAATATAAATAAAGTTTGGAATTTTGGTATTAAATGTTTTTGTTTGGTTGTGTGACTTGTTTGTGCATGGGTAGGAAATTTTACTTCCTAGATCTATCTATCTTGATCTTATCTATGCTAAAACTATATCAGATGCCGCCAAGACGTGACCCAACTCAAGATGCACTGAATCAGATGATGACAGCTCAAGCACAGCTCATGCAGATGATGACCCAGTTCATCCAAACCACCCAGAACAACAACAACAATCCACCACCGCCACCTTCACCACCACCTCCACCACCACCCCCACCCCCAGTGGACAGACTCGCCAGATTCTTGAGGCTCAAGCCAGCAAAGTTCTCAAGTGCCACGGAGCCCATAGTACCCGATGATTGGCTTCGTTCTGTCAGCAAGGACTTAGTCACCTGTGAGTGCACCGAGGCTGAGAAGATTAGGTTCACCGCTCATCTGCTGGAAGGACCTGCTGCAATGTGGTGGGAGACTTATCAACTTACCCATCCTATAGAAGACTTAGACTGGGAAACCTTAAAGGAGGGATTTCGTACTGCCCATATCTCCTCGGGCATTATGAATCTAAAGAGGGATGAATTCCGCAGCCTGAGGCAAGGCGGAAGGACTCTGAAGGAGTACATGGATGATTTCTGTGCTTTGGCAAGGTATGCCCCAGAAGACATTGACACTGATGCGAAGAGAAAGGAGAAGTTCCTCAATGGACTTAAGGGTGAACTGAAGATTCCATTGACTGTAGCTTACGCACCCAGTTACTAGTCCCTACTTGATCAAGCCATCGCCCTGGACAATAATATCAAGAAGGAGGAGAACCGCAAGAGGAAGCTTAGCAATAGCAAGAACCACACCGAGCCGTTTCACAAGAAACACCATTCTTCTGAAGGCAGTGGGAGTCACAACTCACACAAGCATAATGGTCATTTCAGTAAAGGGAACGGCAACAACTACAATGGTCATAGGCACAATGAAGGATTCAAGGGAGACTATTCCAATAGTCACCCCAATGGTAACAATGGTCATCACAATGGAAACAATGGCCAGCACCATCCCAATTCAGGGGACAATAGGGACTTGTCCAACATCACATGCTACAAGTGTAAGAAGACTGGGCACTTTGCCAAAAGATTCCCCGAGAACAAGCCTGAGGAGGTTACCAAACCTAATCCAGTCCAGAAGGGACAGGCGAACCACCTGTTTGTTGAGGAAGTGGTGAATGAACCTAACACTGTGATGGGTATGTCTCCAACTCAACTCGTTACAACATTAGTTTTATTTGATAGTGGCGCATCGCCTTCATTCATAACAATAGTTCGATCTACATCCCAATTGCATATTGGTGATATTAGGCTAAACATCTTAAGGGGGTTAGCTTAGATCAGATACCCATGGTAAAGTAATACTCACGCCAAGACTATATAGTTCTGCAAGGTTCAGTGGAATCACCATAGTGAGGAAGAGACAACTTGGAAAGGTGAAGAAAATCCTCGAGAATATTACCCACACCTAAATGCTAGCCTTTCCGAAACCCGGGGACGTGCTTCATCTTAAGGGGGTTAGTCTGTAACATCCCAGGTTTTTCAAAACTAAAAACTTGCATGCATTCATGTCATTTATGCATTTGTCTGTTCACATAGAATAAAAAGCACAATATGAAACAACTATAGCTTTAAAATCCTAGTGCAAAACTCTTAATTTTCCTACCATGCCATTTTGGCAAAAATCATGCACTCTTTTGTCTAAGTCAAAGCCCTGAATTTTATAAAATTTTAGAAACTGGTTTGAGTCTATTTGGATTCCTAAAACAAAAGTTATGTCTAAAACAGTAAATAAAGAAAGGAAATACAAAAAGAACAAAAAAAACGAGAGAAAACGGATCGGACCGGCCAAGATGGGCCAGCCCGACCGCATCGGCCCAGTCGGCCTGCCAAAGGTGGCCCGTACCGCACCGCCTTCCCTTTTTTCTTTTTTTTTCTCCTCTCTCTCACAGACAGCTGGGGTCCGCCCGTCAGCGGGGCCCACTCGTCTTCTTCTACCTCCGAATCGTGGCCGACCCGGACTCCTCACCGCCGCAGCCCTAACCCTAAGCGGCCCCACCTCGACGTCCGTGCCTTGGAGCTCAAGTTTGACCGCATATAAATAGAGCCCCAGACCCCCGCTCCCTTTTCCCCTACGCCGCGCCGCCCCTAGCGCAGCCAATCGCCGCCGATTGCTCGCCGGAGCTACGGCCGCCGCGCCGCCTCCAGCCAAGCTCCGCCGCCGCCCTAGCCGGCCATCTGCCGCGCCGCCACCACCCACCGCACCGCCGCGCGCCGCCACACCCCGTAGTCGCCTCCGCCGCCGCCGGATACCACCGCAGCCGCCGCCCCCTAGCCCTCTGAGCCGCCCCGCCGCCCCATCCCCGCCGGCCAGGTAAGCCCGTGCTCTCCTCCTTTTAATTTTTTTTCTTTTTTTTTCTTTTTCGCCGGCGCCGTTAGATCTACATCCAGTGGCTTAGGTTAGAAGCCAGTACCGAATCGGTACCAACCAATTAGATCGCGCCGCGTGGCAGCCTAGTCAGCGCGCCAGTCAAACCTGGTCAAATAGCTTTTAAACTCGATTTTGAATCTCAGATTTGCTGTCCAACTTGTAAAATCCGTATAAAATCAACCGTAGGGCCTAATTTTGTAAACTTTATAGTTTTGGAAAGCTTACAGTATGTACTACACGCGTATGTAATAATATGACATAGGTACTGTGATAGATCTCGTGTTAAATTTCAAATAGAAAAATTGACTATTGTGCACTATAAAAATTGTATAAAATAATCTACTGGTCCAAATTTTATGATTTTGTACTTTCTGGAATCCTCAGAACATGTACTTCAACTTAGTATAGGAGTTGTACAACTTTGATACGTGCACAAACTTGCTTTAGTAAAATTTATCCAAATCAGTAATTTGACGATAATTCATATCCTATAAATGGTTTTCGAATAATTCCAATTGCCCTATTCTTGTGTTACTGTAGCCTATCCAGGGAGGTCAAATTCATATTTTTACAACACCTAATGCTTGATGTAGCTAATTATTTAGGTTGTATATGTAAAGTAGATACTCGATTAATGGTTTTTCTAAATCAAATTAAATATCCGAATACTTTATTAACATTGCACATGTCAGAGAACACATAACGCAACACTTACACACCACCTCTCTTGTGAAGTTAAATTGTTGCATAGCATGCATGCATACATGTCTATGAGTGTTCATATCGAATGTTTGTTTATTTTTGTTGCGCTTGTTTGAATAGATTGTGGAGGAGATCAAGGTGGTGCTTGTGATTGCTGTGATTGTGCGGGTTGCTTTGATCAAGGCAAGTGACATTCAAATCCTACTTGTTTTAATTGTGCATTAGTGTTTTGAAATTAGTATGCATGGTAAGATTTTGTTTTCAAAGTAAAGTATTATGCTATGCTTAGCAAACCCTAGTAGTGTGTAGCTACTCCTGAACCCATTGCTAGGATGCCTAAATTTTTTCTTTGCAACATCAAATGCCAAATGATGTTTCGTTATTGGTTATGAGAGTTTGAAAATTTAAAATTAACAACCCTAATGAAACACCTGGGTGGATTGGTTGATTGGTGGGCGGCTGCTCAGGTCCATGCCCCGAGTGGGCTAAAGTGGTGAATCCCTGAGAGTTCGCATGTTGTTGTGGTTGTGGTTGGCCACCCAGGATTAAAGAGATTATTATGTTGTCCATGTTTTAGATAGCTTCCAGTGCAGCCTTATGGTATTATGGGCTCTGCCGGGATTAAGTAAGTTGTGAGGGTTCAACTTGTGGCTAGACAGCGGGTGGAGGCGACGGCCAAGGGAACGGGTCTAGTTTGTATGGTTGAATTCTTCTTCCGAAAGATCTTGTCTCATTCTTCTCTTGGGAAGGGTGGGTCGTAAGGTGAAAGTGCACAACCTCTCGAGAGTTAAACCTAAGATCTTAGCCGTGTCCCCGGTTATGGACAATTTGAGCTTCTAGGCAGGGAATGTACGGAAGAATCTCATCATTGTTTTCTGAATGTATTTAAAATTTGTATCAACCTTGAAAAACTCATGGAAGATGTAACCATGTGATTATTCTAAAACCCATGGAGGATTTAACCATGGTGTGATTTCATAATGTCATTCAAAGTATTTCGAAATGTTTTGTTTTAAATAAAATGTAGGATAAAATTGGCTTTATGCAAATTTGCCTAAACTCCACTTGCCAAATATCATGTAGATAGTCATGCCCAAAACTGCCACCATATAAGTGTTATTTGCCAGTACATCATTGTACTGACCTCCATTCGTGGGGCTGCATATTCAAACGTGCAGGTTATTCTGAAGATGAGTACTAGTAGGATCTCGAGTCTACATTCCAACATGTCTTCCTGTGGCGCATGGAGATGATGGAGGCTCATTGAAGTTTAATTCCGCTGTGTTTGCTTTGAATATTTATTTTTGAGCTAGTCCAAGTGACTATACAATTTGTAAGACTTTATTTTATCTCCTGAGGATCTACGTTGTAATAAATATTGATGCTATTGCAATGATTACTATATTTTGTAATGTGTGTGCTATCAGTGATCCCGGGAATAGCACTATACACAGGTATCTTGCCTTTATTAAAAGGTAGGGTGCTACAAAAAATGGAAAAAGTTGGCCAAATGAAAAGAAAAAAAAAACACGACACATGGAAACAGCAAGGATCTGAACACTTACTGATAAAACATCGACATTGCGACTCTAGGCGAGAAAGGATCTCCTGTTCACGTGCCGATTGTTGAGTTATGTTTTCACTCAAAGAAGTTTCTGCGTCGTGAAGTCTTTTTCGGAGTTCTCCGACAATGGCGGTATCCTCCTTAGCCTTCTTGGCATCTTCTTCAGCTTTTTCGCGAGCCTTTTCGCTCTGCTCTAACCTAGCAGCAAGAGCGTCAGCACGCTTGTTGGCAACCGCAAGATCTCCTGGCAAAATAAGAGAAAATCAGACATCGTGACAAAACATAATGGTACATATGCCATAGAGGAGGAAAATAAAAGAAATACCTTCCAGATTTTTGGTATGGTCACGGTACCCGATGAATTGAGTACCGAGACGAATAAATTCCTTCATCAAAGGCTGAAGGGACAACCAAGGGAGAATGGAAGTCAATATAGTCGGAATAAATTTGATAACACCTAGCAAAAAATAGAGAGGAGATGGAAGCATTAAAAGGCTTGGAACTTACATCATTCAATGAAGGTGTCGACGAACTACCAGGGAATTGGATAGTTTCCTTGGTTGGCTCGACCCTCGCTCTTTTTGGAGAAGAAGCTCGGGGCTTTCAACTAGTGGTGGCTGCTCGACGTTTTGTTGAGGAGGCGAAGTTTCGTCCCCATCAGGTCGAGATTCAGAAACAACTAAAGTGCGGGACGTGCTCGTTCGAGCAGTCGCATCAATAGGTGTATCTTCATCTTCCTCGCCACTACAAAAATAAAGCGCCAAGATAAGGAACATAGGAAAGCATTATCAAAAAATAAACAAGTACAACGCACAAATACTTACGAGCTGATAAGAGCAGCCTCGTAAGGATCAAAGGTTTTCTTTCCAGCATCAAGCGCAGGCCCTTTGCAATGAGCAGCACCAGCCTCAGAGGTGCCGGAATCAACAACGTTCTCCCTTTTTCTCTTATTCTTCGGGGAAGCAGCTGGAAGAGAAGAGCGTGTCGATTCGGTGGCTTCAGTTTCAATCTCTCTTTCAGAGGATGCCGCAGATTTTCGAGAACCTGCGACATCACTCTCAAGGCGAGAAGTACCTTGGTTGTCATCGGTGACAACGGCCCGTTCTTCGACATCTCCACCTTCAGGAAGGGGAGGAAGAGGTGATGAAGTGTCATGATTCTGCACAACATAGAAGTGTTTTCGACATGGATTCGTATCAGTAATAGCAGTTCAAAAACTAGCAATACCAAAGAGGAAAAAGAAGGAGTCTGCAATTAAACATAGGACAAAGATATATCACCTGAGGAAGTGCGTTGGTGGCGCTGAATGGCGTCACACGGCAAGTCGAAGGAACAATATCTTTCTTGTTCAACGACGAGATTTTTCGGACAGGTTTCTCTAAGTCCTTGACTGATAAATCTGTCGACAAGCGATCTATATCTTCGGCGCCAGTATACATCCAAAGGGGATTTTTTCGGGCTTGCGGAGGCTGCACCACGATCCTAAGGAAGTACGCCGTGATTTGGATACCCGATAACTCTTGTCCTCGGGTGTTTTGGAGTTGATGGATGCGTGTCATCAAGGCCTCCGTCGCCGTTTTTCTTCGTCGGTAACCCCTGCATCCCAGGAACGGCGGCGACAAATTTTCTCGGTGCCATCAAAAGGAGGGATATTATCTTCGACAGAGCCATGATTTTCTTCATGAATGTACAACCACTTTTTGTGCCACCCTTGTACTGAGTCTGGGAACTTGACATCGAAGTACTCAACATCGGGGCGGACGCAGATAACAACGCCACCGATGTTATAAGAAACATTGGCAGAGCCATTACGGCGACAGAAGAAAATGTGTTTCCAAAGAGTCCAGTTAGGCTGGACTCCCAGGAAAGCCTCGCCAAGTGTGATGAAGATGGAGATATGGAGGATGGAATTGGGAGTAAGGTGGTGAAGTTGCAGTCCATACATGAAAAGCAACCCCCGTAAGAAATTGTGGATGGGGGCAGAAAGACCACGGATGAGATGGTCGACAAAACTAACCCGGTACTCCATTGGAGGGGTTGGATAGCTTTCCTCACTGGGGAAGCGAAGCGCGTCCTGCTTCTTGCTAATCCCCAGTTTCTTCAGCAGATTGATGTCTTGTGAGGAGATTTTGGATCTCTCCCACTCTGTGTTCGCCAGATCTTCAGTCGCCATCTTTGATTCGGGCGTGCTGTGCCTGGTGAGTCTGCGCGGAGGCATCAACAATGGCGCTGGAGTAGGGGGCGAGTATGGTTGAGCTCAAAAGCTTTGCGGCGCAAGGGAGTATTTGTGACAGAGAAGAACAGAAGAGCGGCGCGAGCGAAAGGACTAAAGGAGGAAGACGACGCCCTTATATAGGGGTGCGATGAACCGTCACGTCGTTGGATTGACAAGTTACGCCACAGATGGTGTACACGTGGACAAAGGGGTAAACGGTAAATTCATATAGATGAGAAAGTGCAGCAACTACAGTACGCGCGCCAGGAAAAGCGGAGGACGTGTGTCCCCCACTTGTACGACGTGTCAATATAATGCGGAGTTTGGGCCCGCAAGGCAGTGAGAGAGGACATCTCGCGATTTCCAGATACAGTGATCATGGCTATCGTCAGCAATGATGTCACCTTGACAAGAGAAAATTTCGGCTACGAAGGTTTGTAAAGAATGGAGACAGTAGAAGATTGATGGATTATTTCAAGAACCTTTGATCAAATACAAGTTTTTGCCCAAATGCTCGGGGGCTACTTTGGAAAAAATGAAAAGTTTGAGAAAGACAAAATAGAAATGGTGTGAGCCTATGATCAAATACAAAATATTTGCTCATAGCCTCGGGGGCTACTCCCATCGGGAGCGCTGTTCGCGCACCCGAGAGATTTGGAAGTTTCGGGAGAGAAAAAATATAGCGGCATAAGGTGTGGAGCCTACACCCAAGAACAAGTCCTTGGCTGTAGCCTCGGGGGCTACTCCCATCGGGAACGCTGTTCACGTGCCCGATGAAATTATAGAAAAAAAGAGAAGAGAGAAAGATAGAAGAACAAGAGAGTATCTTTCGAGTTATAAGTAACTCTACATATACTCCCACGGGAGAGCAATATAAGTCATCCGTTGACTCAATAAAATGTGCCATTCCAGCAGCCAAATAAACACTCGACAATATATTCTCAGAACGCCAAAGTTGCGAACAATTTCTGAATGCCGCAAAACTTTGCGAAGGTAAGACCCCAGATCCGTTCTGAGTGGCGTGGCGCCGTCTCTGACGTCGGTTTGCTACTTTTATCCGTGTCAACAGATACGAAGAAAAATCCTAACGGACGCGTTAGGTACCCGATAAATATGACTGGGACTCGACAGAATGGTAAGACCTTAAGCGGCACCTGTCGAAGTTTACACCAGTATCCCGAGATCATGTCCGAGGACGTGATCTTGAAGTAGGTTTTTGCGGATTGCCACTAGAGCAATTAACTAGTACCTGATCCGTCAGATGAACTAGCCCCAATTACCATTATCCCTGTACAATATAGAAATTCATATGAAGAAATATAGAGAAGTTTAAAGTTGTCGAGTAAATATAAACAGTGGAGATTTTCCCTGACTCGCGATTCAAGCAAAATCTCGGGGCTACCGACATAGGCATACCCAATGGGCCTGCCGAATATGGTACCCGGGGTTTATCGAAGGCCCATTACCCGAAGAATAAGAAGATTCGAAGCCCAAGATACTACTAAGGAAAGCTAGAGTTGTAATAGGAGTCGTCGTTTGTAATCTTGCGGGATGGGTTGGAAACCCCCGGACTCGTAAACTTGTGTATTAAGAATCCCTCGGCTCCGCCTCCTATATAAGGGGGAGTCGAGGGACAAAGAGAGGATCGAATTTACTCGTCAACACAACCCTAGTTTTATATTCGTCGAGTACTTTTCGGCTGAAACCTTCGAGATCTACTTGCCCTCTACATCTAACTAAACCCTAGTCTACAATCCGTAGGCATTGACAAGTTAATCCCTTGTCGGTGTGGATGATGATTGTTTGCAGAAAACGAGTAGAACAAGTATTGCAGTAGATTGTATTCGATGTAAAAGAATAGGACCGGGGTCCACAGTTCACTAGAGGTGTCTCTCCCATAAGATAAATAGCATGTTGGGTGAACAAATTACGGTTGGGCAATTGACAAATAGAGAGGGCATGACCATGCACATACATGATATGATGAGTATAGTGAGATTTAATTGGGCATTACGACAAAGTACATAGACCGCTATCCAAGCATGCATCTATGCCTAAAAAGTCCACCTTCGAGGTTATCATCCGAACCCCTTCCAGTATTAAGTTGCAAACAACGAGACAATTGCATTAAGTATGGTGCGTAATGTAATCAATAACTACATCCTCGGACATAGCATCAATGTTTTATCCCTAGTGGCAACAGCACATCCACAACCTTAGAACTTTACGTCACTGTCCCAGATTTAATGGAGGCATGAACCCACTATCGAGCATAAATACTCCCTCTTGGAGTTAAGAGTAAAAACTTGGCCAGAGCCTCCACTAATAACGGAGAGCATGCAAGATCATAAACAACACATAGGTAATAGATTGATAATCAACATAACATAGTATTCTCTATCCATCGGATCCCAACAAACACAACATATAGCATTACATATAGATGATCTTGATCATGTTAGGCAGCTCACAAGATCCGGCAATGAAGCACATAAGGAGAAGACGACCATCTAGCTACTGTTATGGACCCATAGTCCAGGGGTGAACTACTCACTCATCACTCCGGAGGCGACCATGGCGGTGAAGAGTCCTCCAGGAGATGATTCCCCTCTCCGGCAGGGTGCCGGAGGCGATCTCCTGAATCCCCGGAGATGGGATTGGCGGCGGCGTCTCTGGAAGGTTTTCCATATCGTGGCTCTCGGTACTGGGGGTTTCACGACGAAGACTATATGTAGGCGGAAGGGCAGCCTCGGAGGGGTCACGGGGGCCCCACACGCTAGGGCCGCGCCGCCCTAGTGTGGCGGCGCCCCGTGGCCCCACTTCGTCTTCTCTTCGGTCTTCTGAAGCTTCGTGGCAAAATAGGCCCACGGGCGTTGATTTCGTCCAATTCCGAGAATATTTCCTTACTAGGATTTCTGAAACCAAAAACAGCGAGAAAACAACAATCGGCTCTTCGGCATCTCGTTAATAGGTTAGTGCCTGGAAAATGCATAAATATGACATAAAGTATGCATAAAACATGTAGATATCATCAATAATGTGGCATGGAACATAAGAAATTATCGATACGTCGGAGACGTATCAGCATCCCCAAGCTTAGTTCTGCTCGTCCCGAGCGAGTAAACGATAACAAAGATAGTTTACGGAGTGACATGCCATCATAACCTTGATCATACTATTGTAAGCATATGTAATGAATGCAGCGATCAAAACAATGGTAATGACATGAGTAAACAAATGAATCGTAAAGCAAAGACTTTTCATGAATAGTACTTTCAAGACAAGCATCAATAAGTCTTGCATAAGAGTTAACTCATAAAGCAATAAATCAAAGTAAAGGTATTGAAGCAACACAAAGGAAGATTAAGTTTCAGCGGTTGCTTTCAACTTATAACATGTATATCTCATGGATATTGTCAATGTAAAGTAATATAACAAGTGCAATATGCAAGTATGTAGGAATCAATGCACGAGTTCACACAAGTGTTTGCTTCTTGAGGTGGAGAGAAGTAGGTGAACTGACTCAACATAAAAGTAAAAGAAAGGCCCTTCGCAGAGGAAGCATTGATTGCTATATTTGTGCTAGAGCTTTGGTTTTGAAAACAAGAAACAATTTTGTCAACGGTAGTAATAAAGCATATGTATCATGTAAATTATATCTTACAAGTTGCAAGCCTCATGCATAGTATACTAATAGTGCCCGCACCTTGTCCTAATTAGCTCGGATTACCGGGATTATCATCGCAATACACATGTTTTAACCAAGTGTCACAAAGGGGTACCTCTATGCCGCCTGTACAAAGGTCTAAGGAGAAAGCTCGCATTGGATTTCTCGCTTTTGATTATTCTCAACTTAGACATCCATACCGGGACAACATAGACAACAGTAATGGACTCCTCTTTAATGCATAAGCATGTAGCAACAATTAATGTTCTCATATGAGATTGAGGATATATGTCCAAAACTGAAACTTCCACCATGGATCATGGCTTTAGTTAGCGGCCCAATGTTCTTCTCTAACATTATGCATGCTCTAACCATTAAATGAGTGGTAAATCTCCCTTACTTCAGACAAGACGGACATGCATAGCAACTCACATGATATTCAACAAAGAGTAGTTGATGGCGTCCCCAGGAACATGGTTATCGCACAACAAGCAACTTAATAAGAGATAAAGTGCATAAGTGCATATTCAATACCACAATAGTTTTTAGGCTATTTGTCCCATGAGCTATATATTGCAAAGGTAAAGAATGGAAATTTTAAAGGTAGCACTCAAGCAATTTACTTTGGAATGGCGGAGAAATACCATGTAGTAGGTAGGTATGGTGGACACAAATGGCATAGTGGTTGGCTCAAGGATTTTGGATGCATGAGAAGTATTCCCTCTCGATACAAGGTTTAGGCTAGCAAGGTTATTTGAAACAAACACAAGGATGAACCGGTGCAGCAAAACTCACATAAAAGACATATTGTAAACATTATAAGACTCTACACCGTCTTCCTTGTTGTTCAAACTCAATACTAGAAATTATCTAGACTTTAGAGAGACCAATTATGCAAACCAAATTTTAGCAAGCTCTATGTATTTCTTCATTAATAGGTGCAAAGTATATGATGCAAGAGCTTAAACATGAGCACAACAATTGCCAAGTATCAAACTATTCAAGACATTATACCAATTACCACATGTAGCATTTTCTGTTTCCAACCATATAATAATGAACGAAGCAGTTTCAACCTTCGCCATGAACATTAAAAGCTAAGAACACATGTGTTCATATGAACCAGCGGAGCGTTTCTCTCTCCCACACAAGCATTTATTCAAACAAAAACAAAAACAAAAGCACACAGACGCTCCAAGTAAAGTACATAAGATGTGGCCGAATAAAAATATAGTTTCAAGTGAAGGAACCTGATAATTTGTCGATGAAGAAGGGGATGCCTTGGGAATCCCCAAGCTTAGACGCTTGAGTCTTCTTAAAATATGCAGGGGTGAACCACCGGGGCATCCCAAGCTTAGAGCTTTCACTCTCCTTGATCATATTGTATCATCCTCCTCTCTTGATCCTTGAAAACTTCCTCCACACCAAACTCAAAACAACTCATTAGAGGGTTAGTGCACAATTAAAATTTACATGTTCAGAGGTGACACAATCATTCTTAACACTTCTGGACATTGCACAAAGCTACTGAAAGTCAATGAAACAAAGAAATCCATCCAACACAGCGAAAGAGGCAATGCGAAATAAAAGGCAGAATCTGTCAAAACAGAACAGTCCGTAAAGACGAATTTTATTGAGGCACCAGACTTGCTCAGATGAAAATGCTCAAATTTAATGAAAGTTGCGTACATATCTGAGGATCACTCACGTAAATTGGCATAATTTTCTGAGTTACCTACAGAGAATTAGGCCCAGATTCGTGACAACAAAGAAATCGTTTCGCGCAGTAATCCAAATCTAGTATGAACCTTACTATCAACGACTTTACTTGGCACAACAATGCACAAAACTAAGATAAGGAGAGGTTGCTACAGTAGTAAACAACTTCCAAGGCTCAAATATAAAATAAAAATACTGTAGTAAAAACATGGGTTGTCTCCCATAAGCTTTTTTCTTTAATGCCTTTCAGCTAGGCGCAGAAAGTGTATATCAAGTATTATCAAGAGATGCAGTATCAACATTACCTTGGGCTTTACCCTTACCTTTCTTGTTCTTTTTCTTACTCTTTGATTTAGGGAATATATGTCTACCCCTCGGTGTAGAGGTGAATTTTAGGGTGCCTTCTCCCATATCTATGACTGCTCCCAATAGTTTCAAGCAGGGATCTTCCGAGTGTGATTTGTCCTGTTCCTCGCACATTCAATAACAAGATAATCAATGGATATTGTTCTCCCAAGAACGGTTGTATGCACACCCGAAGCTATTCCTTTAGGAATTATAACAGAGTTATCAATAAGAGTTATTCCTGCTCCCCCTTCAACGAATCCCCAAAGTTTCAAAGATTCATGAATACTCTTAGGCATTAGGCAAAATTCAGACATAATATCACAATTGGCATGAAGAGTTTGGTCACCGATAACAATTTTAATAGTAGGATCCCATAATGAAGGTTCAGAGTTCACTAAAACTTGATCAAGACGGTTACGAACATATCTATAATTTTCATTCAAGCGAGATGCACTTGTCTCAAGAGTGTTTAATCTATTATAAATGCTAATAAGGGCTGAATCAAAGTTATTAGCTGAATCATGTGATGCAACCAACTTCTTTATGGCATTAAAAGCTTGATCCCCATTGCAATGAAGGAAATCTCCTCCCACTACAGACATCCAAGGCATATCTATAGCGAATCATAAGACCAAAATCAAAATTACTAAGGAGCAAACTTAGAGTCATTTGAGGTTCAGCTTTACGATAAGAAGTAAAAATTCTGGACCAAGCATCTTTAAAACTCTCCTCATCCCCTTGTTTAAAAGTGAAGACTGATTCCTCAGGTGAAGGAGTAACAGGTGCAGAACTAGACATGGTAACAAAAGTAAGATGCAAGTAACTAATTTTTTTTGTGTTTTTGATATAGAGTGCAAGACAGTAAATAAAGTAAAGCTAGCAACTAATTTTTTTGTGTTTTGATATAAAGCAGCAAACAAGAAAGTAAATAAAATAAAGCAAGACAAAAACAAAGTAAAGAGATTGGATTGTGGAGACTCCCCTTGCAGCGTGTCTTGATCTCCACGGCAACGGCGCCAGAAAAGTAGCTTGATGCGTGCAGTCGACACGTCCGTTGGGAACCCCAAGAGGAAGGTGTGATGCGTACGAGTAGCAAGTTTTCCCTCGGAAAGAAACCAAGGTTTATCGAACCAGGAGGAGCCAAGAAGCACGTCGAAGGTTGATGGCGGCGGGATGTAGTGCGGCGCAACACCAGGGATTCCGGCGCCAACGTGGAACCCGCACAACACAACCAAAGTACTTTGCCCCAACGTAACGGTGAGGTTTTCAATCTCACCGGCTTGCTGTAACAAAGGATTAGATGTATAGTGTGGATGATGATTGTTTGCGAGAAAACAATGAGAACAAGTATTGCGATAGATTGTATTCGATGTAAAAGAATAGGACCGGGGTCCACAGTTCACTAGAGGTGTCTCTCCCATAAGATAAATAGCATGTTGGGTGAACAAATTACAGTTGGGCAATTGAGAAATAGAGAGGGCATGACCATGCACATACATGATATGATGAGTATAGTGAGATTTAATTGGGCATTACGACAAAGTACATAGACCGCTATCCAGCATGCATCTATGCCTAAAAAGTCCACCTTTAGGTTATCATCCGAACCCCTTCCGGTATTAAGTTGCAAACAACAGACAATTGCATTAAGTATGGTGCGTAATGTAATCAATAACTACATCCTCGGACATAGCATCAATGTTTTATCCCTAGTGGCAACAAGCACATCCACAACCTTAGAACTTTCCGTCACCGTCCCGCATTTAATGGAGGCATGAACCCACTATCGAGCATAAATACTCCCTCTTGGAGTTAAGAGTAAAAACTTGGCCAGAGCCTCTACTAATAACGGAGAGCATGCAAGATCATAAACAACACATAGGTAATAGATTGATAATCAACATAACATAGTATTCTCTATCCATCGGATCCCAACAAACACAACATATAGCATTACAAATAGATGATCTTGATCATGTTAGGCAGCTCACAAGATCCGACAATGAAGCACATAAGGAGAAGACGACCATCTAGCTACTGCTATGGACCCATAGTCCAGGGGTGAACTACTCACTCATCACTCCGGAGGCGACCATGGCGGTGAAGAGTCCTCCGGGAGATGATTCCCCTCTCCGGCAGGGTGCCGGAGGCGATCTCCTGAATCCCCCGAGATGGGATTGGCGGTGGCGTCATCTCTGGAAGGTTTTCCGTATCGTGGCTCTCGGTACTGGGGGTTTCGCGATGAATACTATATGTAGGCGGAAGGGCAGCCTCGAAGGGGTCACGGGGGCCCCACACGCTTGGGCCGCGCGGCCCCCCCCCCCTGGGCCACGCCGCCCTAGTGTGGCGGGGCCCCGTGGCCCCACTTCGTCTTCTCTTCGATCTTCTGGAAGCTTCGTGGCAAAATAGGCCCCTGGGCGTTGATTTCGTCCAATTCCGAGAATATTTCCTTACTAGGATTTCGAAACCAAAAACAGCAGAAAACAAGCAATCGGCTCTTCGGCATCTCGTTAATAGGTTAGTGCCGGAAAATGCATAAATATGACATAAAGTATGCATAAAACATGTAGATATCATCAATAATGTGGCATGGAACATAAGAAATTATCGATACGTCGGAGACGTATCATATACCAACTGTGATCTACTCATCTGTTGTTTTAAGGACTTAATGGTATGCTACATACTTGGGATTAGCTAACTAACTTCACTTAGGAAAGAGAGACAAGAAGGTTGACTCAAGTGCGTTAGGATTATTCTCAAGTGAATACCCATCTCAAGTCATAAGAATATTTGGTTTAACTAAGACAACTTCCTATAGACACTACCAAACTTAACCTATAGGTCTACTTTAAAGGGTTTTAATCCTAGGGTCAAAGCATTTGCTCTGATACCAACTGTGGTGACCCGGCATACCACTGCATGGTGTAGTATGCAAGTCTGATATAACACCAATGAAACACCGTTCCACTAGTATTATATCGCTCAGAGTGGTACAACAGAAACATATGCGGGTCCAAGGCATGTCTATAGAATTACAACATTGACTCGGTTACATAAGATCATCATAGCCTCCTACTTTACAATGAGGTAAAACTACAAATAAACTCCAAAGAATGACTCGTAGTCTAGTCTTATCACGAACTCTATTTGTAGAGTATTTAACTAACTCTAGAGGCTATCAATAGATTCTAGCTAAATAGGAGCTAGGTTTGGGAAACTAGTTCCTTTCTATTGCTAAGCTAGGTTTTATCCTTGTTGGATGTGGTGTTTGAATCTTCTGACAGGTTCCTGTCACTTGAAGCAGTTGTTGATTCCTCGGTCTTCGAGTTGTACTGTAGATCCTCCTTCGTGACCTCCATATCTAAGCAGGGGATTTAAGAGTGGGATGAGTACGAGCGTACTCAACAAGTTCATTATAGGAAAGAGGTGTTTAATGCACTAGCTACAGCATTAGACCAGAAAGTCTAATACCAATGCAGATTTTCATAACCATTTCTTCAAAAGGTTGCTTTTATTCAGAAGAACTATGTTTGTCGGCCTTCACCGGTTTACTAGAACTTCATGGAGTTCCTTTCCGGCAGCGTTCGCAGTTCCAAACCCGGAACAGGGAGTGACAGGTCACGATTCATTACACTCTGCAGAGGTGTGTTGCTTTACCCATAAGAGATCTTAACCTTGGTGCCAACTGGGCAATTTTCCCGTCCACACTTCCTTTGGTGTGAGGCCCGGTATAAGGTCATAGCCAATTATATTCCTCCGCTACCTCGCACACCCACCCTTTGTTGCAAACTCCGACCCTGGGTCCTCGCCGGTGCTCTTATACAAATTAAGGACGGCCCCCGACCGCGACAACAGTTCTGGGCTCTACCATAAACTCCTTCGCCGGGAGATGCAACCCATCATAGACCGCATTACTGTGGGGAACTTAAGGCTTCCCCAGCCTACCGCTTGCTCCTCGGGCTACAAGTGTCTACAGACAATGCCGTGGGGAACTTAAGGCTTCCCCAGCCTACCGCTTGTCCCCTTGGAATACAAGTGTCTACGGTAAAGCGCATCCGTTGATGAACAAGAGGTGGAAATACAATTGACTATTCTGTCCCACTCCAGATCTTATGGTTAACACGGGTATTACGGCACAAGAATCACTGGACGACATTTGTTGTTTAATCCTAGATGGATATAAACCCTTGCAATGGAACCTCCACCATATCAACACATACCATGGTTCCATTGCCCACCACATAGTCATATTCATAGTTATGAAAATAGTACTTTTGCTTTTTATGCAAGAGTGATAAGTATAGTACTTTGCAAGTAATTTGGTAAAAATACTCAAATGACATGAGCAAGCGATGAACTTGCCTTTCTTGACTGCAAGATTATGCAGTCAAGGTCTTCGATACGCAATAACTCCAAATTCTGAAATAGCATCATCGTCCGGTAAGGGACGATGTTTAAAAGATTGGCAAGGATGCAGTAATGCATAAGTATGAGATGAAATCGCTCTAAGCGTGACCTAACCCCGATGATTTAGGATTAGTGAGTTGAAATGATTTGTTTAGGGTGTGTTGCACTTTTAGAGTGGTTCACAAACAAGGTTCTTATTAGGGTTGTGTTGTTTTAGAATCATAAGCAAGTGGTAAAATGTATAGTAACAATCATACACACCAAGGAATAGTAGTTGTATAATAAGTAAAGAGCAGTTGTCAATTTTAAGTCCTATAGTGCATGGTTGATGATTATTCATTATATAATTCAAAAGAATAACTTTTGAAGAACATGTTCTTTAATAAAGAACAAGTATGATAATTAGGTTGGTGGGGTTCTATGGTTGACTATGGTTTCATCTAGTTTTCGGAGTAAATATTAGATGGATCACAACCTAGTTGGATTCATCAACACCAAGGGCATGTAAGGTTGAGTTAAGCCTAGGCATCCTAAGAAATTATTCATACAAGGTTGCTATCAAGATTGGTTCATCTTGTTGGTGATAGCTAGCTAGGGTTTATAGGTCCTTATAAGCAGGGTTGATGATGATTCTTTATTTACTTCAAAAGAATAAATTTTGAAGAACATATTACTTAGGTAAGAAGAAGTATTACAATTAAGGTTGAGGTTGTCTTGGATTAGCTATGGGGTCTCTAAGTAGAGAATGGTTGGTTCCTAAATAGGATAGTTCATAAGTATCTCACACTGGTAGGTTTGAGTGGAGTATGGTATGTAAGGTAAACATTAGTCATGGTTACTATTAGGGTTCATCACATTGGTGTGATGATAAGTAGGGATGATTAAAGGTTGGTGTCTCAGAAGATAGGAACTAGAGTTGGTCCTATTTGATCATCTAGGCATGAACACATGTAACACCAATGTATTAGAGATGGGTCTCTATTATCTTATGAAGACATGGCAATTGTTTAGTTTCTACTATGGAGCTATGAATGAAATTAAAGTATCATTATCACATGTTCTAACCTAGGGTTTAGGTTTAGAAACAATTTAGGTTTCATATTGATTAATGGAGCTAGGGTTCCTAATTGAATTAGGATTTTTAGGTTTCACATGAAATGATAGGGTTGTAATATCAGTCAATATGGAATTAGGGTTTCTTATTGACCATATAGTTCTATGATTAATAACTTCATTATCAAGTTGAAGTTATTAATAACTTTGAAATAAAAATAATATTGGTTTTGACATTTTATTATTTTTAATGAATTAATAATTAAGGTAATTATTAATTAGGGTTTAAATCCCTCTAATAAGGATTTATTAAGATAATAAATAAAGAAAATTAGTTTTAGTGTTTTCTTTGTTTACTTAATGGTTTTTACTAAATTTAGAAGTTTTTCCTAATTATTGAATTTTAATTCAATTAAGAATAAAAGAAAAGGCTTAATTAATAATGATTAAACAATTAAATTTTTGTTAAAAAATAAAATTTTCATATTATATTTTTATTGGATAGAGTTTATTTTTAGGAGCATTTTAATATCTAATTTGTATTTTTCTGAGTTATAACGAATTTTATACAAATTTGCAAAGTTTCAGATATTTTATAGATTTTGAATTAAATGAGAAATGCTAAGTATACCGGTTCATAACTAGTTACAGGGGCTGACCGGCGCCGCCGATTTAGGGCACGAGAGGGCGCGATTTTGGTTCCGTTCGAACCAGCAGTGGATAGGGAAGCTAATGGTGGTGTTGGTTGTGCGAAGGGACCACCGGAGCTAGCTCCGGCGATGAGCTCCGCGGTGGTGCGCTCCGGCGAGGAATCGAATTACACGCTACGGTTGATGAAAGTACCTAAATAAGATGTCTATGAACGCGTATGCTCACCCTGGTTCTCAAGGTATGGTCGATGGCGCCAATAGGTGACGGAGATGACCGGGAAATCGCCAATTCCGGCGAGGTGCTGCGGAAGGGGCTGTTGAAATTTGGCTCTCCCTAGCTCCCCCGGATGCGTGCTTTCTCCCAAAGGATCTACACGTCGAGGCGCACCTCCTCGACCTCCTCTCGGATACTGGGGCGTCTCCAGTCGTCGGGTTCTTGCTCGATGCCGGTGATGGTTTCCAGATGAAATCGAGGAATAGAGAGGGACTCAGAGAAAATGGAGGGGCGTTTGGGGTAGCTAGGGTTCCGGTGATCTTCTCCGCGTGTTTATTGGTCGGGGTGATGTCGGCAGCGACGGCACGTCGTCGGAGACGGCCGAGATGCAGTGGGGTCGGCGAACATGGTTTGGGCACGAATCGTGATGAATATGGATGAGACGGACGCGAGAGAGATTGGAAGAGGTGCTGAGCTCGTCTGCGACGTCCGGGGTGTGCTTATCGCCAACGAGGGACGTGGCTCGCCGGCGTGTCGGGCTCGGACGAGAGGAAGAAGAAGCTTTTCTTCCTCACGTTATGAATACGAAGGGGTACATGGGCTAGCCTGCTTCTGGCGGTGGACTGGGCTGCGTTGTGGGCTTGCTCCCGGTTTGCTGTGGCCTGCCAGGTAAGCCCCTTTCTTTCTTTTATTTTTCTTCTCTATTTTCTGTTTTGTATTTGCTAATTTAAATTCATGTTTTAACATTTTTCTACTTTGCAGGTATTTCATTTTGTTAGTTCAATGAGGATGCAGGGCAATGACTATTACACCACCCTCCTATTTGAAGAACATATTTTGTATTTGATTAAATTGCATACATGTGGGCTTATTCAAAATAGCAAATAGACATGATTTTGTATTTTCATTTTACTTTCCTTTTTCTACTGAATCAAATCCTTTGGAATGATTAGAGTTACTACTTTGAACTCAAAGTATTTCATAGATTGTTATTACTGCTTGGTTTCTATTTGAGGAATTTGTCACTTGCACATAATTTTATGTGAGCACTTGCTTGTTAAGGTTTTGTAGGTTTTATTATAACCATATTTCAAAGGTGGCACTAGGATTATATTCAATAACACCTTGAATTACCTAGAGTAGGTATTACTCTCCTCATAGTTGGGTCTTGGTTATTAAGTCAAATGGTTGATATGAGTGGTTATTCACCACACATGGGTTTTAATTATGGAACTTAGCATTAGGTGTTTCTTATGTTTAATAATTGAAGCATAAGGATTAACTAGTGAGCAATTATAGAGTTCTAACTCTATTCACCTAATGATGCATGGTTTGGAACTTAGTTGTGGCTTAGGTTTTAGTTGTGATCACTCAAGTGATACACAAACTAGGGTTGAGATTTAATTCTAGGTTGTAGAGATGAGATGACATCATATTGCATGTGCTAGGGTTTAATCTCCCCTAACCATGATAAGGTGGTGGCTTACTTAACATTTTATGTTCCCCTCTAGTTACTAAGATATTGAGAATTGTTTTTATCTTCTACCAACATATTTCTATTATTATCCTTAATTTATTATTAAAGTAACTAAAGTGGTTATGGTTCTTTTTATAGTTAACTTTGGTTATATGGATGAATGGTTTCTCACCATATAAAGTATAAAGTTTAACTCTAAGGTTTTCTTATGTTCTTTAATTGAGGAATAAGTGTAATGTATATGTGGTAGGGTTCTACTTATGATCACCAAGTGATTCACAAGTTAAGATTGAGATATAAGCCTAAGGTTGCTTACTAGTGATCTCCCTATAATTTCATGTGGTGAATGATATCTACTTTTCCTTTTAGGATTTAACTTATCCTCACATACCTCAAGAGTATGATCATGTATTAGACATGATCAACTTATTCTTAATGGCTTCTACTTCAAGTTCTGAAGGTTTATGATCATTACACAATTTATAATGATCAAAGTTTGGCATCCTAAGTTATCTCTCAAGAATTAATTTTCTCACTCCCAAGATTAAGTATTGTCTTGATCAACTAAATATAGTTCTTTCTTATACTATCATGAATGGATATAATCTTGTTTCACTTGATATTAGGTTATCTCACCACTCCAAGAGGAAATGGTTTACAACCTAATACTTTAGCTCAAGGTTGTCCTTGATTCTTAAATATGTAAAGATAATATTGGTATCTATGGTTTCTTTCATTTGGAAGGACTTCAATACTAACCTAAGTTTAGGCTCCATAGAGGATGATGTGATCATCAATATTTATGTTTAACATAATTGGGTTCTCTCTCTAGGGATGGTCTTGAATAATATCCTAGGGTTTCTCTTAACGGTGATGGTTTGAATACATGGATGTATATCCAAGGTTTAGCTCAAGGTTTGTTATTGCTTCTCTAATAATTCATAACTCTCACCTCTATAGGTTTGATGTATAATGATTTGGAATAGAGAAGAATATATATTCCTGGGTTGATCTCCTTGTCTTGTTTCCAAGAATGAAGTAAATGAATACCATGAGGTTCATGGTAGGATCATGGATTTGTTTAAGACATGGAAAAGATAAGTGAAGAATGGTTTGTCCATTTATTGTTACTTGATTTCCAAATAGATGTATGTTCATATGTTATGGCAAGGAATTCCATGTTATGATCCTTTATAAGATCAAGCATTTGATCCTTGATTGAAGTGTTGTTGTGTTAATTTTAATTCCATTTGATCTAACCCCTTAGATAAAATTATCTCTACCCAAAACAAGGTTTTAACAAAGGTCACATTGAGATTTATAACGCTTGACTTGATGAGCTACTTCAATTCCACCAAGGTCAAGTGAAACTTCAGTTATTGTGACTGTTTTACTTTAAAGCGCGAAAATTCCCCAGATTTTCTATGCATGAATGCAATGCACACATCTGTTTCCTCTATTTTTGTAACCCCAAATACTAGGATATTACATAGGAATTGGAATGGAAATACAAAATGTTGTTTCTGTGATGCCGAGGAATAAATTGAACATTTGTTTATCTCATGTCCTTTTGCTAGACTTGTTTGGCGAGTAATTTTTGCTGCATATAATATTCCTCCTCCGTCCAATATCACAAATATGTTTGGAAATTGACTTAATGGAACGGACAAAACAAATAAAGCTAGGAACCGTATTGGCGTTTCAGCTTTATGTTGGTCAATATGGAATTGCAGGAATGATACTGTTTTTAACAAAAAGAATTCTACTACTTTTCTGCAGGTTATTCACACTATGGTTCATTGGATCCAGCTCTGGTGCTTCTTGCTCCCGGAGGATCAGCGGGAGTACATGGTGACTGGATGCAACTGCCTTCAAATGGTTGCCCAAGATATTTTCTACCAAGCTACTTGACGGCCAATTAAGAGATTGGAAGATGCTTAGATTGCTTAGCATGTTTCTTATTTTCAGATGGTTGATTTTTGTATCGACCCTCGTTTGATCCATGATTTGTAACTCTTAAATATTGGTATTTTAATAAAAAGTTGTGTGCATCAACCGATGCCGAGGCCGGGATACCCCCATTTCAAAAAAAATGTATGCAGATGGTTTTTCATTCCTGTTCCTATGCTACAGAACAAAATTAACTGCGATCAGAAATTCAAGTGTATACTTTGGTATGTAATCTGACATTTGATCGCTTCAACCCGTTAAGAGCTATATAATCAATACTCGCTTCCATGATTTGATTGTTTTGGTGAAATAATTTCTCTTCTTCCAGTATCCTTCCATTTCTTCCTCTACCAGATCATCCGAAATTAGTTGAAGAGACAAATATAGCCTCCGAGGAGAATGGTGAACCTGAAGGTATATAATCTCTAAAGGTACACACAAGAACACATGGTTATTCTTGTGATCATTCCCATGCTCTAAAATGTGATTATATGACGCACATTGTATATTTTGGTTCTTCCACGTACATTTGCACTATGAATTCTTTTATTGTTGAGGCGTTTAATTTTCTTATAATTAAATAGCTGTTGGAAGATCCATACTAGAATTGTTGTGGAATTAACAACCTAAACTATTCAACAAGTTGGTCCTAGCTTATATATTTGTACATATACCACATAATAGTTGCACTCAATCAAACCCATTTGAGTGGAACGGAGTCTCATATGGCAACACACAATTCGATATATATAGATGATAAATTAGCATTGTGTATATCGTACAGTTAATATGATACAATATATAGGAGACACAATATGACTGTTCAATTACTCAACTACCCAGGTAAAAACCCCAGTCCTCCCTTGCCTTCGTTGCGAACCGTTTAAGATTTCTCTATTCGATTAATATATAATTATTCATATGTTTACATAGATTCTTTTCACTCTATCAGAAAATGGGCGGGCGCGGCAACGCGCGCTATCATGGTCTAGTAAAGAATATAATTTCAATATGTGTAAGATACGTATTCATATGAGTATCACATCCTAACATAGAGATGATGCAACACATCTCTCTTATACTCCACAAGATAGGAAAAACTTCATGCAATCTTGTATTAAGAATTAATAGAGTATAGCCATATGTACTTTGATATGACGTTTGAATATTAGATATGCTACCTTCAACAAACAAGATCATCATTTTTGTCACGTGACGAACATAGCACATGCATGCATTCACTTTATCCCTAGTGAAATAGCAAAAGAAAAGGCAAAGCCATAATAGATCATGAATTTGTTGTCATTATCCAATCACCAAAACCATGCTATTCCATCTAACACACACATCACCCCACACACGTTCTTGCATACAAGTTGGATCAGAACCAATACTTAAGAACGAGGTACATAATATGCATCTATCAATACATCTTACACAAAGTATAGTAAAATCTCATAGCACAATATCATCGAATAAAGATCCACCACATAGGCATTACATATATGACCATAATCATGTTGGGCAGCTCATATGGTACTAAGAACTATGAAGAACGGAGTTTCCCCTTCCAAGCTTCTCTGCCGCAGCCCCCTTTTTCGTGTTTCTATGTTTCTGCTGCGCTAGCCTCCATAGAACCCTCGGGGGGGTCATATATGTAATGATTTTTAGGTTAAAATACGTCGGTTTGCGAAAGTATCAACCGAATTAGACGGTCGATGCTAAAAGAGCCTTAGTGGCGCGCCCTAGGAGCCACCTGGTCTCTTTTGGCCCTTAGGCCTCTCCAGGTCTGGTTCAAAAGCCCATCTTGCTTCTTCTGGTGAAAAAATAACGTCCCAGAATTCTAGCTCAATTTGACTCCGTATAGATCTCTAAAAGTGAAAAATACACAAAACAGGGTTTTCCTATTCTGTAGAGTTATAACTCAAATAAAGGGGATCATTGGTAAATCCACATGAATCCATGTAAAACATAGTATTACAATCATATATGTTGCAAATATGTGACAATTCATGTTAATAAAGTACTTCTATGCATTTTACATGCATCATATGGATAATGACCGCATCTAGAGACTCAATTATATCTAAACACCGGTCCAAATAACTATTTAGTAATCGATCAAAATATTGGAATTCACATTTATTTTGGCGCACTACCAGAAGCGAATCTCCATTACACCCATGTCTGCTAACATTTGCAAACCAAACAATAACGCCTCATATTCAGTTTAGCTATTAGTATAAGGATTTATCAAATGGACCGATGTTTCATAAACTACATCATTAGATGATTTAAAACATTGCCGACACCTCGACTATCTCAACAACCCGATCCATCAAAATGAAGTTTCCATGGGTAAACACCAATATAATTAATATTTTTCTCATCCTTAAATCCTATGATCAACAATAATCAAAATGAAGTTTCCAAACCTGCTTATTTGGTTGCGTCAGCTCAGTTCCCCTTATTTATTTGGCCCAGTATGTCAAGATGTACAAGTGTACGGAACTTAGTTGAGCCTCCCGTCGACATGTGAAAAACTAACATATGAGATACACCTTGGCGACATGACAATTTGGCCCATGTCGCTTCACTTCTGGTGGTCTAGCTCTGACATGCGGGGCCACATGCATAGAATTGATGGTAGGGAAACACTTGTGATCGTACGTGCGCAAAAAAGTTGGCATGGAAACTGACATGTGGATCTCAGGTTGGTCCTACTGACAGGACTGGTCCACTTCGCTAGCTAGCCGTCTGTCGGAACGGGCGATCCCACGCAGAAAGGTCGTGTCGGTATCTGACACGCGGGACCGAGTGCTGCAGGTCGGTTACACTTATCCAGATGTATAGTGGTTGTGTTCCCCCAACATGTATGGGTCCCAATGCTATTGGCATTGGGCTCTTGTGCGAGCGGGTGAGGGTCAGATTGGCAAAACAGGCGGTAGACATAAAAGTACGTGAATAGAAGCGCGTCGAGGGTGTGTCATGTGTGTCGAGCGGCCCGGAGCCCAGATCATGTGACGCCCCTACCCCCCTCCCCGCCCCCCCCGAGGCTGCAATTTGGACCGCCCCTTTCGGGTGACGCTACTTTATGGATAATTGTTGATGTTTAGAGGCCGCATGTCACGATTTTCAGGCCCGAGCATCCCAAAATGTGATTTGTGACGCGAAAACACAAAACCGTCACGAGAATTGGCAAAGGCTAACGGATTTGTCAAACGTCAGCCTTGTTCCGTCATTGATACTCCAAGTTCTTGTAGTGATAGCAACCACAACTACATGGAAGAGCAAAATTCTCTGTCTCTTCATGTTGTTAGCCATAACAAGAGGTTCGGATTTATACACGACATATTGAGGAGATCCATAGAGACTATTTTCCGCTATTTCAATCATGTTCTTTATGCAATTAGAGAGCTCATACAAGATATGATCAAGCCTTCTTCAGGTGCAAGACCAAGAAAGATATGAAACAACCAGAGATGGTATCTATACTTCAAGGTGAGCACAAATATTTCTTTGTCATTTGCCTAGATTGTACGATGATAATCTTGTATGATCTTATTTTATTGTCGGCCATGAGCGTGTCTTGTATGATCTTATTCAATGTAGGACATGAGCATGTCTTGTTTTGTTTAACTAGCTTGTACATTGTTGGACATGAGCATGTCTTGTATGATCTTGCTCTATGTAGGCCATGAGCATGTCTTGTTTTGTTTAACAAGCTTGTACGTTGTCGATCAAGGTAGGACTGTATTGGACAAATTTATGGTACTCACGTGACTGCTAGAGTACCGAAAGCACAATCAGCAACATACAAAGAAAGGAAGCACTACACCTGCTAGAATGTGCTTGATGCTGCTGATTTCGATCTCAACTTCACTTATGTGCTAGCTGGTTGGGAAAGATAAACCCATGATGCAAATGTTCTTACTACAGCATGTCTAGACCAGATGGCATGCATCCCTGATGGTAAGTTCTATCTAGAAAATGTTGTCTATGCTTGTAAACCAAGCAGGAGAACGATTTCTCTCCAAGGAACAAATGGTAAAATGCAGAAGAGCTATTTAATCTTAGACACTCTAGCCTCGGAGTCACCATCGAAAGGACTTTTGCTGCATTGGAAAATAGGTTCAAAATTCTTGACCATAAGCCATTACCCACACTTTTCCCACTCAAGTAAAGCTTGTTGTTGCATGTTGCGTCCTTCACAATTGGATCTTAGGATGGGGTCTAGATGACCATGTCCAATATGAGCTAGATGTTACCCCTGATGATGTTGAGGGCGACCATGGTGTCGAACCGGGCAACACCTAAGCTTGGAGGGACAAGAGAAATGAGTGGACTCTGGCAATGTGGGCTGAGAAGGAAGAAGAAAGTTTCCATCCCCTTGGTCGCCATTGATGAACTATCCCGTTTGTAATGATAAACTGTTACTCTTAAGTAGCTAGGGCTCGGTCGTGATGAGCTGATAAACTACTAGTATATGTGTGTGATGAACTGCTAGTCGTTGTGTATTTCATTTCATTTGTACTCGATGTGTGTGTGGTGATAGTGTGGTATGTGTGATGGTGGTGTGGTTGTTTACGGTCACCACTAAAGAGAAGAGGTGACCACAGTCCACAAACATAGGTTGCACACAACAACCCTACAAACTTGGACCGTCATAGCAATTTGTGCATAGGCAGGGGCAACAAATCACCAGCCCCCAAAAAGACCAAATGATGCGACCTGGGGTACCAAACAAAGTTCACCAAGTGGCTTTTGGAACATTTTTCCCCGTCCATGCCGCAAGGGAGAGCCAGGGAGCCACAAAACTGGCCCGAGCAACCAATCACGTCCCACGTGTCACACATTTGGTGGAAGGTTGAGATACTTGAGTTCAACCCTGATCATAACGCTCTTTACCGGTTGTGCACTCCTCGGTGCACAATGAAGATTCATCGAAAGTATGACTTCACAAAAATTGACCAACCATATCAAAACGGGTTCTAATTTTAACGATCACAGTCATGAGAAACATAGAAAGGATTGTTGCCTTTTTAGTTTTTATTTCTTAGCTTTGCTAGTTGTATTCTATTTTTTATTTTTTCTTTGACGTGTGCATCCATGTCGTCTTCTAATATCTTCGTGCAGAGGTTGTATGTACTTTGTATTTTCGCAGTATTAATATTTTCTCTTTATAAAAAAAGAATTATTGGAATTTCAAG
Organism: Lolium rigidum; assembly: GCF_022539505.1. NCBI lineage: Eukaryota > Viridiplantae > Streptophyta > Magnoliopsida > Poales > Poaceae > Lolium > Lolium rigidum. The sequence goes on from NC_061511.1 coordinate 136,192,579, forward strand.
TTAAGAACTCATTGCACTCTAAATTTTACATCATTACCGAGGTATTGTTAGCATTTCAGTGATATCTTTAGGACAATTTAACGACAGCACCTGCAAAATAATACTCCCTCCGGTCGGATTTAATCGACGCGCAGGGAGGCTTGCGCATGGACGTTGTTAGTTGGTTATGTGCGTCAATTTTTTCAGACCAGAGGTAGTACTATGCCACTCAGTCTTTGGGCCGTAGGAGTATGTTGCCCCAGGTAAGTCGGGATAGACTGCTGGGCTCTGCTGTGCGCAGATGCCACCAACAATTCACTTCTCGGCCCAGCAGCGCCTCTATATTGCCTCGTGTCCCTCCGCGCGTCCTCCTCCTCCTCCTCCCGAGCTCCCTCCCTTCGCTGCAACTCTCCTCCCTCCCGTAGCTTGCTTTCACGAGTCCGATTCTGCCCACCTATCCGTTTCGTTCTCGATTCTGCCCATATATCTGTTCGGCTCTTGCGAATTCCAGCATTATATTGCTCGGTGTGTGGTGCTTGCCGAGGCGAGCGAGATGGCAGGAAAGCGGAAGGCCTCGGACGGCGCTCCCTGGACGCCGCGGCCACCTGCACCGCGTAGGGAGACTGAAAACGACTACAGGGAATTATCCCCCATTGCAAAACTTCTCATCGGAGGTGGAGTCCCAAGCGCGATGTTATTCTTCTTGATTTCCGCTGTTTCCTGGATTTTGGTGTGTTAACAGTTCGGTTTCTTCGTGCAGGCTCCGCGAACGACGCCGAGCAGAGCACGAGGGTGGCGGCGCCTCCGTCGCCGGGGTATATGCCGGCAATGAACGTGATGGACGCCTACTCTATGTTCCTGCAGAGGCAGGAGAGAGAGTTGTCTGTCAACCTGAGGGGACGGGCGGCGAGAGACTACGCTCGCGGTAATCTTGCTCTCGTTCCGATTCCGAGTTCGTTTCTTCGATTCTTTACATTTTGCTAATCTGTATTCAGGCCGTTTCCTGGTTTGCAATTCGTTTCCTGGACTGACACAAACTCCTTCCGTCAGCAGGGCTCTCCGATGGTGGCGAGGTTAACGAAGTGGCATCTCCGTGGAGGTTCGTGGCCCTCTCCGAGCTTATCGTGCCGCAGCCCCCGGCCTTCGATCAGCCGTTCATGCACCGGCGGTTCATAAAAGAGTGAGAAGTTGTTTTTTCGAGTCGAGGGCATCCAGAGTAAATAAGGACTTGAGCAGATCCCCGTTGCTTCAGTCGGTCTAATAAGTTCTGGTGTGTTCTTGCAGTGTCTAGCTCGTTGATTTTTGTTCTGAAGCTCTTTGTTTGGCCTACGCAATGGTTAATTTTGCTGCATATTGCTAGTCAGTATTGTGAAATTTGGTTTAGGCAGTTTAACTGCTGCAAACTTTATGATGCAAATCGGTCTGTGTGATCAGTTTTCAATACCAGATTCTAGCGTTATCCTTTGTTTCGTAATTGAAATATTACCACGGGCTTGGATTTTGCTGTGCACAGGGTGTAGCTACTCATCTGTGATTCTGCGGTGCTCTGGTATTGGTAAATGCATGGGTAATCTAATTTGTAACTGAAAAAAATCTCATTCATAACCTAACTTTCAGTTCAAGCGCATGAAATACGGTGCAAATCTAATAATATAGGACTTGACTGAGAACTAGTTCTCAACCAACAAAACCGAATATATATTACATTAGCAAAAATAGGAAATTCTATTAGTAGCTTACCAAAAAAGCTCGCGCCCCAAGAAAACTAGAGCATCACCCCACCATAAGAGATTGGGGTTGATGAACGAGCTTTCGCACGGGCTACCTTCTTACAAGCAGTTGCGCAAGATGAGGTCAAAAGCAAAGCAAAAATTCAGGGGTATGTCCAGGCCCCAACTATTGAGAACTAACCAAATTCACATTCAAATAACGTCATCATTGCCATACGGGCGTCTCCTTCTTCTCCTTCGACTGGCAGCTATGTCCTTGGGACCACCATTGGATGGACCGCCGACTTCCCGCACAACGATGTGCCGCTCCGCCCTGCCCCAATTAAGATCCTCCTATGCCGGTCTGCCGCCACCCCCGCCATCCCTAAACCCTCTCACCTTCTCTAGCTCTGGAGATCACGCATCCCCCTGCCCTAAGCTTCTTCCTTGCCGGAGTCCGACCGTCACATCGGCCCTTCCTCTTTGTGTGCGGGTATTTTCAGGAGAAGAAGAAGGCTACAAAGATAAGGTGCAGACGCATGAATCAACGGTGGGGGAGTTGAACAAGAACTAAATCAATTCTTCGCTAGCTAAAAATTAGCAAAACCGAACTTAAAATGGCAAGAGTTTTATTTCACCGAAGAGAACTCCATTAAGGGAGAGATTATGACCATCTCCATTGACAACAGTTGCCAACGCATGGGCAACAATTTCATCTCTGCAGAACACCATTCCCCGTTATGCCACCATTTTATGGGCAACCCCTTTTTGAAGAGAACCAACCTATGGTTGGATAGTTAGGAGGGCAGTGGCACCCCCAGCCCACTACAGTTCAAACCTCGGGTTTGACACTTTGGTGTCACATAAAAAACAGAATAATGTTCTCATTGATAGTGAGACGTCTGTGTTGACTTCATCAATCTCAAGATCCGCTGAATCAGTTTGCTTGGCTTAGTCTTTCGGAGAAAGGCTAGGGTGTGAGTGTGTGCGTTCATAGAAATGAGTGTACGTATCTGTGAGCGCCTACATTGTGTTACGCAAAAAAATTTAAAGGAAGCCTTTTTTATTTAAATTTCCCTAAGTAAAGTAGTACTTTTTTAGATTTTTTAAATGAAGTAAGTGTTAAAAAAACGAAGTACCTGCCAAAAGGGCTACCCTAGCTAGCGATCGTTTGCTGAAAGCAAATTGAGCGATCGGTTTAGGACATAATTTTTTTTCCATTTTAGGAATATTTTGGACTGTAGTATATCCTATTTCAGGAAAGTTCTGCATGCATGTAGAAGGGAACAAATCTGATGACGTAAAGCGAGAATCTTTCTCAATTCGAAAATTCAAAACATTTTATCTCACAAACGACAACTCCGATTTAAGATCTGTTTTCACCTATGAGTCGGTCTCGTTGAGATCTTCAAAACTAGCACCCATGTTTATATGTTTCGACAAACTTTTTTTGGGCTAAAAGTTATCAACTCTCTCTATCTTGAATAATCAACCCCTCCGTACTTGAGTGATCAACGGTGAATATATAAAATTATCAACATGGTGCAGGCTATTGAGGGAAAGTTCTACATGCATGCACAAAATAGACGAATCTGCTGATGTCAGCGGAATCTTTTCCAAATTTGAAAATTCAAAACGTTTTATCTCACAAACGACAACTCCAAATTAAGATCTGTTTTCACCTATGCGTTGGTCCCGACGAGATCTTCAAAACTAGCACCCATGTTGATATGTTTCGAGAAACTTTTTTTCGGGCTAAAAGTTATCAACCCTCTCTATCTCGAATAATCAACCCTCCGTACTTGAGTGATCAACGGTAAATGTATAAAATTATCAACCTGGTGCAGGCTATTGAAGGAAAGTTCTGCATGCATGTACAAATAGACGAATCTGTCGATGTCAATGAAATCTTTTCCAAATTTGTAAATTCAAAACGTTTTAACTTTCAAACGACAACTCCAAATTAAGATTCGCTTTCACCAATAAATCCATCTCGATGAGATCTTCAAAACTAGCACCCATGTTGATATGTTTCGAGAAACTTTTTTTCGGGCTAAAAGTTATCAACCCTCTCTATCTGAATAAATCAACCCCTCCGTACTTGAGTGATCAACGGTAAATGTATAAAATTATCAACCTGATGCAGGCTATTGAGAAAAAATTCTGCATGCATGCACAAAATAGACGAATCTGCTGATGTCAGCGGAATCTTTTCCAAATTTAAAAATTCAAAACGTTTTAACTTTCAAACGACAACTCCAAATTAAAATTCGCCTTCACCAATAAATCCGTCACGACGAGATCTTCAAAACTAGCACCCATGTTGATATGTTTCGAGAAACTTTTTTCGGGCTAAAAGTTATCAATTCTCTCTGTTTGAATAATCAACCCATCCGTACTTGAGTGATCAACGGTAAATGTATAAAATTATCGACCCCAAAGTTAATTTTATTTTAAACGTTTTAGCGATTTTTTTAGTTTAGAAGCTATCAACCCGGTGTCCTATTATTTATCAACAGTAAATATAAATAACTACCAATCCTAAAAATCTAGCTTCATTTCGAATATTTTGACGACTCTTTTTAGTTTACAAGTTATCAACCCGGTGCTCCGTTATTTATTAATGGTAATTATAAATAACTACCAACCCTAAAAAAGTATTTCATTTAGAATATTTAAGCGAATATTTTTTATTTTACAAGCTATCAACCTGGTGCCTCGTTATTTATCAACTGTAAATATAAAATAAATAATAACCCTAAAAAGTATTTCATTTAGAATATTTTAGTGACTCTCTTTTAGTTTACAAGCTATCAACCTGGTGGGCCGCAATTTATCAATGGTAAATATAAAATAAATATCAACCCTAAAAATTTAATTTAATTTAAAATATGTAGCGACTCTTTTTTGTTTACAAGTTATCAACCCTAGTGCCCCGTTATTTATCAACGGTAAATATAAATACCTAGCAACCCAAAAATCTAAATTTCATTTAGAATTTTTTTAGCAACTTTTGTTAGCTTACAACTTAAAATAGTACTTAATTTGAGTAGCAAGTGGTAGTTCATTTGAGTTGCAAGTGGATCTTCCCACCCGTTATTTCCCCCCTTAAATACCACTAGCCCAAAAAGGGAATTGCAAAATGACCCCATTAAATATGAATTACCGTACGAAATAATAACATAAAGGAAATTGCAAAAAAAGAGAATTGTCAAAAGGGAATTGCAAATAAAGAGAATTGAAAGTATGCGTCGTGCTGAAAAAGAGCGAGATGCTCGTGCATGAATGCATCAACTTGTGAGAGCTTGCCTCGTGCTGAAAAGTTGGGTCATTAAATGCAAACCCATGAGATACTTTATGCATGCATGTACTGTGAACGCTCTTGCCTATATGCAACTTGCAAGTGGGAACGTGAGCTGTTAGTGTGAATACAAAGCTTTATGTGAACATAATTAAACACTACAAGACAAAAAGGGAATTGATTTCGCGCATGGCGCGAGCGCTGCCGCGCCAAGGAAAGTGATCGCTCCAACGATCAATTGCCAGCGAGGGGATTTGCTGCCAAAACTGTGCTACTCAGTCATTGGGCCGTAAGAATGGGTCGAGTCTGATTGCTGGACTTTGTCATGCCCAAAATCTAAATATTTGCTTCTTGGCCCATCGAGCCTCTATTGTCACGTCTTACTCCGCGCGTTCTCCATTCCCTGATCGTTCTTCTCTCTTGCAGCTCTCCTCTCACCCGTAGCCCGTAGCTTCCTTTCTCGAGCTCGATTCTGCCCGATCTCTCTGTGCTGTTCTTGCGGAGGCGTACAGTCGATTTCTTGGGGTGAATCTCTAGCAGAGGCGAGATGACAGTGAAGCGGAAGGCCTCGGATGACGCGCCCGGGACGCCGCGGCCACCTGCACCGCGCAGGGAGGCTGAAAGCGACGAAGAGTGCCTATCTCCCAGCGCCTACCTTGTGAGTGGAGGTTAGTTCCCGGTTGAGCAGTTTCTATTCTCAATCGATTTCTTGGATTTTGGTGTGTTAATGGTTTGGTTTCTTGGTTTCTTGCAGACTCCGGGAGCGACTGGGAGCAGAGCCCGAGGGCGGTGCTGCCTCCGCCGCCTTCGCGGGATACGCGGTCGATTAACCTGATGTGCGCTCGCGGTAATCTTGCTCTCGTTCCCAGTTCGTTCTTGGATTCTTTACAGTTTGTTTTCTTGTCGTCCAGTTCGTTTCTGGGTTTGCAATTCGTTTCCTGGACTGACAATCTCCTTCGTGGTTGTGTCTCTTCTTGTTCCGTGAGCAGGGCTGTCCGATGGTGGCACGGGTACCGGCGCGGAAGACGAAGTGTCGTCTCCGTGGAGGCTCGTGGCCCTCTCCGAGCTTATCGTGCTGCAGCCCGCCGCCGCCGATCAGCCAGCAGCGGCGGTGCCACAGGCCGATCACTCCTCTGCCGAGGCGGCGGCACCGGCACCGGCACCGACACCGGAACCGGAAACGGCGGCGTGGGCGCATGATGTGTGTTTCTCATTCCCTGCAGGTAATGTTGCTGCTTCCGTGCCCAACGCGTTCCTTGGATTCTTTCAATTTCGTTTCCTGTCTTCCAGTTCGTTTCTTGGACTGACAATCTCCTGTGTATCTGTGTCTCCCTCTTTTTTCCGTAAGCAGGGCCGTCGGACGGTGGCTCGGCTGCCGGCGGGGAAGAGGAAGTGTCGTCTCCGAGGAAGTTCGTGCGCCTTTCGGAACTTATTGTCCCACAGCCCCCCGCCGCCGATCAGTCCGCGGCAGTGCGCCCGGTGATTTGCCAGGCCTGCAGGCGCCGGTTTGCGGTGATGCCCTGGGCCCCGTACAGGCACGTCTGCTTCTGCGCGACCTGCCGCTACAACCCGTCCGCCAGGATATCCTGCTGCATTTGCGGCGCTGGTCGCCGTTCGTGGATAAAGAGAGTATGGAGTTGATCAGATTACCGTTCTGGAGACGATCACCTACTGATGGTGTGCTTCAGTTGGTCTAAGTTCTGATGTAGTGATGTGTTATGGCAGTGATTAGCTCGTTGATTCTATGTCTGTAGCTAGTAATGTGCCCAAGGCAATGGTTGATTTTGCATTTTTGCTGCATATTGCTAGTCAGTCATTGTGAACTTTGGTTTTGGCAGGATAATTGATGCAAACTTTAAGACACTATCAATTGATCCATGGATCTTGTTCTGACTTTTGATTCAACTGTCTATTTTAATTCAGATTCTAGTGTTCACTTTAATTGGAATGGCATGCATTGGTTATAACTGTGGGTGCTCTGCTTTTGGTAAATGCATGGAATGTTACTGAAAAGCTTATATCTATGGAACATATGTTGCCTTAATTCAGCCCAGCGTTGCTCCGAAAATGCTCCATTTCCAGCAGCTGAGCAGCTTGGTGGATCCTGCCACACACTGTATTTTTATCTGTTTCATGTCATCGTTCACAGAGCAGCTGAGCAGCATTGCTCCGAAATTTTATAGTTTTGAAATATGCACTACTCACTACAAAGTTTGTCAGAATTTGTTATTTTTGTGTAGCCTAGAATACGAAGTAGTTGTAGTGAGATTTTACACCATTATAGTATACATCATTGGCTCTCTCTAGAATTTTATTTCAGAATTTTAAAAGTTTAAAATACGAATTCTAAATATTTGCAAATAAAGGGCTACGTGTAGCTTGGTCTCTATTTTAAGTTTTCCATCGTTCACCAGTCTATGTAAAATCAGCATATAGTACCAGAAAATGAGGATGGGTAAACCCGTACCATAAAACTATTGATCGTACAAATTTTTCTCGACCCGAACCATATAGGTTGCATATGGATTGTATATAGATACGGAGTAATAATACAAAGTTTGCAAATATCTTACAATACGATTAGTCGACACCCGTCTTACATCAAAAAAAAAGTGCAATAGAAAAAGTAGCAATCAAACATATCCAAGAAATGTGCAATCAAAGACCTACAATGATCAAATCAAGCAACAACATTTTTGTAAAGGCCACCTCCAGCGACATCTTATAGTGGCAAGAATACTCTTGCCTTCTCCATTCATGATCTCCATTCTTTTCATCTCCGTCGAGGCACCACCTTTCCCGTTGCTGGATGAGGCGTTTGTCCTCGATGCGCCACCTTCTTTGTCGTTGTCGGTCCGACTGGCACATATTTTGGGCTTTTGGCTGCCTTCTAGACGACACCACTTTCCCGAGATGGTCGCCGCTATTGTCAACCTGGGATTAGGCTCATAGCTCGCAGCTGGAAGAAGACCGACTCCTTGTTGGACGATGAGCCATGCGGACGATGGTGGCTAGAGGCTCGGGAGCTTCGGGAGGCACCGACTGAGGCTACGCGACCTCGAATTGGACAAGAAGGTGGCTGAGAAGGTCCGTGACAATGATTTGGGTGAGGAAATGCTGGAACGGGCGGGTGCAGGGAGAGCCGGATCAGGCTACTTTCCAGGATCCAGGCGGGTTGTTTTTTCACACAAAACCGAAAAGCGGGCATTAATTTTTCCATGCCGAGGATTATCCGATATTTGCTTTAGATGCTATGAGGGGCCTCTCCTGTGTAATGGTAGCATGGTGGCACCGACTTCCCTCATGTGCCGTCATCTATAGCCGTTTTCTCTTGACGGGAGCAGCTAGTTTCAATTTCCAGATCGACCATCCCATGGATTATATGTTGTGAAATACTCACTTTGTTCCAAAATATAATGCACGCTTGAATTTTGTACTTATGATAAATCCATAAAACTTAAATAAAAAAATATAATGAAACAAAGTTTTTAAGATGAATGCAATGACTATTCACGCATTCGAAAACTATATAATATTGTATATACTCCTTCCATTTTAGAAAAATATGCTCAATTTTATCTAGATATAAAATATAAAAATATTTTAATCATAGATATATATGTATCTGGAAAAACTTGAGCAGCTTTTTCTAGGAACAGATGGAGTATTAGTGATTAAAGTTATGTCCAAAAGATCTACAAAATGTGTCTTATATATTGTGATCGAGGGAGTATCGGATAGCCGTGGAGCTCGTGGGCCGGCCCAACGTGCTGCGCAAAGTGCCGAGCTGAGCGAGCGAAGCCGTGAACGCCACCCACACGCCGAGCGAACTGATCTGAGCTCAACACGCCGCACGACCGGAACGACGCCAGCGGCAGCAACCCACCCACGCCGCTCGTCTCGTGCCGGCCGCTACCGCGGCAGCCTCCGCCGCCGCCACTTGACCTACCACCCCGCCCCGAGCGCCGGCCGAGATGTCCGCCGCCGCGCCCTTCCGCCTCTTCCTCCCGCTCCACCCGCCACTCGCTCCCAGACGCCCACCCGCGTCCGCTCTGCCCTCTCTCCCACGCCATGGCGCCATGCCCCGCCCGCGCGTCCGTCTCCGCCTCCACCTCGCGGCCGGGAGCAGTGAGACGCCACCGCAAGCATCCGACGAGCTCGACTTCGTCGGCACAGGCACCGACGCCGACCCCGTCGCGGAGGAGGGCCCGGCCCCGGCGCTCGCGGCCACGAAGGAGTGGTGGGAGTGGGCGCTGCTGGTGTCGCCCTTCTTCTTCTGGGGCACGGCCATGGTGGCCATGAAGGGGGTGATACCCAAGACGGGTCCCTTCTTCGTCGCCGCGCTCCGCCTGATCCCCGCCGGCGCGCTCGTCGTCGCCTTCGCCGCCGCGCGCGGCAGGAAGCAGCCCTCCGGCTGGGCCGCGTGGGGCGCCATCGCCGCCTTCGGCCTCGTCGACGCCGCCTGCTTCCAGGTGGATATACTATAGATAGGTGGAACGCGTGATCCTTAGCGTGTGGTTGTGCCGTGCGGTTGCTGAAGCGAGCGTGTCGATTTCGTTTCCTCATTTTGCAGGGCTTCCTCACGGAGGGCTTGCAGAAGACGTCGGCTGGGCTCGGAAGCGTAAGCCCAACTCTCCTTGCGCTTCTTCTCTACCTCTGACCTCTTAGGGCGAGAAATTGCCTGCCATTTTGGTCCATTTGAACTGACAGTTGACGCTGCTTACCAACCTGTGATCCTCATTGCAGGTCATAATTGACTCTCAGCCGTTAACGGTTGCTATCCTTGCAGCCCTGTTCTTTGGAGAGTCTATCGGCGCGATAGGAGCTGGGGGGCTTGTGCTGGGTGTTGTTGGGCTTTTGCTCCTTGAGGTTTGCCTCTTTGCAGTGCATGTTGTAACGTTTACAACCAATCTTAGATGCATGGTTATTGACTACGGTTAGTTAATAACATGTTATATTCATGATGTACTTTGGAACTTGCCAATGGCATAATCACATCGTCTGTGTTAGATTTTTGAGAAAGACACAAATCTCTACTGTGCAAAAGTGCAAGTGGCATAACACTAAGTTCACCACTACCCGCAACAGTTTGCAAGACTCAAATTTCTCATGGTTTAAATATTTAAGCTGGACCTCATTTTCTTGCTATCTGAAATTAAAGAGATGCTGTATCAATCTGTGAAATGATGAAAAACATTTAAAGGTAAGATGGTGAAAAGTTGCTCTTTGTCTATACAAAAGATTGTGATTCAGACATGGATGTACCATATTCTCCATTCTCCATTCTACACATATTTTTATTTTCATTTGCTGCTCGCATATGAGTGCGTATCTCAACGTTTACAAGCAATCTTAGATGCCTGGTTATTAACTACCATTAGTTAATAACATGTCACATTCATAGATTGTACTTTAGAACATGTCAATGGAATAATCCCATCATCTGTGTTAGATTTTGATGAAGACACAAACCTCTGATGTGCAAGAGTGCAAGTGGCATAACACTAAGTATACAACTACCCATAACAGTTTAGACGACACAAATTTCTCATGGTTTAAATATTAAAGCTGGATCTTGTTTTATTGCTATTTGAAACTAAAGACATGGCTAATCAGTCTGAAATGATGAAAACATTTGAAGATAAAATGCTGAAAAATAGCTCTTGGTGTATACATATGATTGTGATTCTGACATGGTTGTACCATATCTCCGTTCTACACATATTTTTATTTTCATTTGTTGATCGTGTATAGACGTAACTGTAGGTTCCAGCACTTTCAGTTGAAGAAAACGGCGCAACAGTCTGGGGAAGTGGAGAATGGTGGATGTTCCTCTCAGCTCAAAGCATGGCGATTGGAACTATAATGGTTCGCTGGGTATCAAAGTATTCTGATCCAATCATGGCAACAGGATGGGTATGATATCTGTAGATGAGTACATGATCATTTTATTATACGATAGTGTGTGTAACATGCGCTAAAGTAGAAGTTGTATGCATTTGATGTTTTTGTGTCTCAAAATAAGCCTTTTCTCCATGCTCTACTTGGGCCAATTGATTATGTATGTCTCCAGGGAGTACCAATTTGGTAGTCTATTCTGTTGAACTCAAAAGTGCTATCTGTTGTTCTTGTGGAGCCTAATGGCTATGTCAAGTCAAATGCTTAGGGATTCAACATCAAAAGCTTGAACCGCCTTTGTTAGAAATCAAGTCAACGTAGATTTGTTTTGTGGTGAAGTCAAACCTAACCTTGTAGCTTATGTAATGGCCCCGTCCTACTCAAAAAACATGTAATGGTTCCTTTAGACTGTATATGTTATCTTTATCGCAGATAATTATAACTTTTGCAGTTTTGTTTCCATACTTCTAACAATTATAGAAACCTGACATTGCACCTGATAAAATACTAATATTAGCCTATTTCTTTGCAGCACATGGTAATAGGCGGGATACCTTTGTTGGTTATATCTGTTCTTAATCATGATCCTGCTCTTAATGGACATATTCAAGAGCTTACATCGAGTGATATATTAGCACTGGGTTATACATCTATATTTGGCAGTGCTATCAGCTATGGTGTCTACTTCTACAATGCTACAAGAGGTAATATCCCTTCCCAGCAGTTCAATGATGTGAGAACTCTCAACAATTTATTCTCTCCAGCATTTCATATCTGCTTCTATTATTCCTGCAGGTAGTTTGACCACACTTAGTTCTCTTACTTTCTTAACTCCTATGTTTGCCTCTATTTTCGGGTAAGACTCTTTCCGGTATGTCAGATAGTAAATTTTTCCTAATTTAAAAATGTGATATTACTTGTTCAGAAAACAAACAAAAAATGTGATATTTATCTTCTAACTGATGGTTTGGGCACTCCCTTGTCTTTTCAGCTTCATCTATCTGGGAGAGACCTTCTCACCCGAGCAGATCGGTGGTGCACTTCTGACACTAGTTGCCATCTATATGGTTAATTACAAGAGCATTGTAGGCGAGAAGTAAGAGGATGTCACAAACTCATGATATTCTGTCGCAGATGGGTAGTGCACTGAAGCACCTGCTGTAATGGTGCTGTACAGAAGAAATTTGAAGATTAAGTACGTGCTAGTGATAAACATTTTACCAACTTGCACAGCTTGAAGAAGCATGTCACATGTACATTCCCATATTTAGACTGAAAAGATGGTATAAGGTGGTAAAACCAAATTTGGTGATCTGTCGACGCAATCAGATGGACTCACACCATGTCAGATTATGGCCCCATAATCAGATTTTTTGTATCATAGCTGATGTGTTGTACGATATCAAATCGGGGAGAAGTAGCCCCCATGTACAAGTAGTTCCCCCATGTGCATGTAGTTGAAAGCATGAAAATAGCTGATGAATGAAAAGCAATTGTATATGTGAGTTCTGATCCATAGTCTATTGGTTTTTCAGAAGCTTCTTATCCTTGATGGATAGGAAGCATGTGTTACATACTGGTGTTGCTTTTCGGCCTAAATCAAGGAGATTTCCATCCAATTTTTACATGACTTAGCCTAGAGATGTCTGGCTTTTATCAAAAAAAAGGAGATGTCTGGCGATCAGCACATAGTATGGCACTGTATTTGTATATTCATGTGCATTGCAATTGAATATAATGTTTCTTGGAGTGCAAATTGTGCAACTATCTTGCTGTTCAATATAATTGTCTTACTGTACAAGAGAATGAAGTGTGTCATGGACGGATTCAGGTCTAACTGAACTGTGTTGTCTCTGCAGTTTCCCAGAAAACGGGACTCTGTAAAATCAGTATATTTGAGTTTCTTTTTGTTGCGAGTATTTTGAGTTATATTTCAACATGTGGACTACTTGTGTGATCTAATTATTGTTAAATCTAAGCATGACAACTTGTATGATCATTCACAATAGTATCATAGAGTATGAGTATGGTGAATATGTGGTCTACAATTACGATTTCAGGGAAAGATAATGCAGTCGTAGACTTCCTTCAAGTGTACCAAGATGTTTAAGATCGGTGGACCCATCAACAATTAAGAGATAATCTCATTGAGTAGTGGAAGGGTAATGGCTACAAGATCATGCTTCTTCATGTTTGGTGTGATATATGGTTGTGATTTAGGATGAACTTTGAGTTGTTGGGGTTAAATGTTAGGTATGATCTACGCTTGTGGTTTAGGATGAACTTCGTGTTCTGATTGATGCACATTGATTGATGTTCCATGTTTGATGTTGAATTTAAATTTTAAAATTAGGTATTTGTATTGATGCACTATTTGTGTTAGTTAGGTGGTTGTTCTCGTGTTCCCGTCAATCTCGCAGCTGTTATTTCGAAGTAGCAAGTAATACATCGCTCTCTAATAAACATCTTATCGCACCAGTCTCAGTCTGCATTTGGCATCATTTACAGACATCTGTACACAGCGGTGGATCTCAGTTCGATCGACCTTGATCTAGAAGTTCAGAACTACAACGAAATGACAAGATTAAGCAAAACTAACTAGCATAAGAGCTAAACAGAAACACTTTGTTTTTTCTATTTTTTCTATTTTTATATGATAACTTGACAAGCTAGGTGGGTGGATGCAGTGCGTTGTCGAGGTTGGTCGCCTAGCGAGGCTGCTGGATAGGCCGGGGGCTGAACCGGGGGCTGCCGGCGGCGACCTTCTTAGGCGCCTTCTCCGCGTACTTTGGGACCTCCGGCACCATGACGTGCGTCCGCCACCACTTCTCGATCCCCCAAGGCATCACCTCAGTTCCTCCGGCTTTCTTGCCGGCCGCTTCTTCCTTCCTCTCTGCGCCTTCTGCTCCAAACCACGTTGTGACTTGTGAGGAAGGCCAAGCAAAGAAACTAGTGTGAAGAGCATTAGATCTGGTCTGGGAGACACGTACCAAGGTTGTTCCGCGCAGGGGAGAAGAAGAGGTCGCCGTCGTCGGGGCTCTCGTCGGCGTCGAGGAGGCCGAGATCGCCGTAGTCGCGCAGCCAGCGGTCGCGGAAGGACGGGGAGGCGGCGACGAGGCGCCACCAGTCGGGGGAGAAGTCCTCCACCTCCGCCACCACCTCCACGGGGCGGCACCAGCTCCCCGGCACGAAGGGCTCCGCCCACGGGTTCAGCTTCCCGCCGTTGCTCCCTCTCACCACCTCCATTCCAGTATCTCTTCCTCTCTCTCACTCTCAGTTCCGAGCTCACTCGTGATGCTGCGGTGTCTGTGGAATCTGAATGGATATGGATAGGTGCGGCGACAACGATATTATAGTGCGCTGCTTGGATATTTCCAGAGGGCCGTTCTTATCCGATACGGTGGATATTAATATTGTACTACAAGATCCGGCCCACGGTATTATCGCGGGATGGGTACAGCCGCTGTTTTTTTCTACTGTAGCAGAAAGAGAAATGCGACCGTTCACTGCTGTCACTGCAGTTTCACTGTTTTTTTTTAACAAAGGAGGGGTCAAGGAGACCTCGCTAGCATTTCGTTACAGTAACACGTGGCCTCTAACAACACTTGCTCTAAAGAATCTAGTATTTGAAGATAAGGTCTGCACATTTACATAAAACACCCTAGAACAAAAGATGAAAAGACAATCAGGTCCTCGGGCATCTCCGCCACATATCGCCGGCGTTCTCAAGGCGTCACCGCCGAGGAACAAGGGAAGGATGCTCGAAAGCCCTCTTCCGGCGAAGAACCACCGCTGCTAGGCACCTCCAAGCCGTCGGGGATGAACCACTTGGCGGCGAAGACGCGCCGAGCTCCAACAGCAGACGCGGTGAAAGGCCTCCACGTCGGAGGTTGAACAGCGGCCGCGGAGGCGTTGATGTCGTCTGTGTAGTTGAGCTCGAAATCGCCGCGCCACCGCAGCAAAGGCCGACGCCACCTAAAGAAGATCGCATTGCCACCGCCTCCTCTCCCCTCGCCACCACAGCAGGACGGAGAAGAAGACGATCTAGAGCTCTAGCCCTCCAGATCACACACGCCACCGAACTAGAACACAACTTTATTGGAAGAGACGGTGGCCTTCTCCTCCACTATCAGCTCCGACCATATAAGCATGGGAGCAAGAAAGAAGAACCCTAGCCCTCAGATCTGGCTGCCAAGATGGCCCTAGGGGGGGGGGGGGGGCGGCCGCCCCGGGCCCCCGGACCCAAGGGGGCCCCAAGTCCCAGCTAGGCAGCTAGACATGTTTTCTGCTGCGGCAGAGGCGCCATTAGAGCTCGTCGGAGGAGAATTTATCTGTACTCGAGACGAAGCGTTATTGATGAAGGCTCCAGTGAAAGATCTTTGGCCCCTTTTCGTTTTCGCTAGATTGGCCTTATTTTTTTGGTTAGCTTTTGACATTTTACCTTTTAGATCGTTGGGGCCCATGGCTAGACCATGGCTGGAGCCAGTCCAGCAGCATAGGCAACGCATCTTCCGGTCCACTAAAAAGCTGATTCATATTCTTTCTATCGTTCATTTGGCAAAGCTAAAATTTATGGTACTTTATGCAAAATTAATTTGATACAAATAATATAGTAAAACAATTATTGGTTTAATTTCATAGGTACAAATATAAAGTATTATTGTTGCTCATAGGCCTCGGATCAAAGAAGGGTAAAGTTGCTGATTTGATTTTTTTCTCCGTTCGGAATAAGTAAAAAACAACAACTGATCAGCTTCGGTATGTCTTCAAAAAATATCGAGAATGAAGTCAAAATTGCGCATATCGGCGCAATTGAGTTTTTCATTGTTGCTTTTCCGTGTGCCGATCAGCCCAACTTCAGCTCCATTCTCAATGGCGCCAAACCTAGGTATAAGATTCCGAAATAGGTTTGCGAAGTGTTCAGAAAAAAATTAGTTATCTAAAAAACACACCAACCAGTCCTATAATCTAAAATTTATGCATCAAGCGGTAAAAAATAATTAGTTAAGCGGCACATAGATGTTTATCGATAATTTAAACCGACATCTATGAATTTATGCATCGGACGGTGAAAATAATTTATTATCATCTAATAAATATTTTAAGGGCCCTGATTCTCGTTTCGCCCCGGGCCCTCGAAAGCTTAGGACCGGCCCAAGATCTGGTCCACCCCATACTTGCAGTTTCATTGCAAACGTGACTCTGCAAAAGCCATTCAAGGCCTCTTTGGAATATAGAACTTTCATAGAAATTTTGGAGGATCTCAATCCTACTAGAGCCCACCAGAGAAGGCTTTCTTTTTCAGATTGTCATTTTGTTTCCCACTAGCAGCTGAACCATAGGTCATGGTCTCCACTCTCCAGCCCGTGATCTGGATGAATCACACAATACAGATTATCATGGTTCAGAAACAGCAGTGTCATCAATCATGCAGTTAATTGCTGTTCAAAACAGTATTAAGGGCGTCATATGTGAGAATTAAAGATTACCACTATGCTTCCTTGATATGGAAAATATTATCAATATGCTTCTTGATATGGAACATATTACTGTCAAGTTCAGAGACTGGCTTTGTTTAGACTCTCTACTACTACTATTATATCTTTGCTGGGAAGTGGACGGCTAGAATGTGCAAGTGTTGTTGCACACATTGCAATCCAAGCAAGTTTGCACTGTTGGGAATAATTTTTTCGACAAAGAGCATATATTAATATCACGGAGATACCAATTACACCCAGCCTCTGCAACAACGCAATGCTCTAACGACATTACGGAAGTACACAGCCAAAAAAGAAAGAAAAATTTCCAAAAAATAAAAATCCCGCTACAGTGATCTAATCCTTTTAAACAACAACTCTAACACCACCAAGACAACAAAAGAAGTTCAGCTTCTCCAAAAGCGACGCCTCCAAGAAGGTAACAAAGCACAAACACTTCCTTCACCCGATCATAGATCTTAGATTTTCACCCTGAATAAAGTTCTCACTTTCAAAACAATGCCTTCAATAAGGAGCATTACCAGGCACAACCAATTAAGGCCAGACCTTGGATTTTTACCCTGAAAGGTAAGACTTTGAACTTCTCCTGTACAGTCGCCCCCACTCGCAAGCTGCTGCTTCAAGTCACATATCACCAAGCCAATTCCTCATTGGCACCAAGACTCGAGTCACCATTGCAAGAACTCAGATCCCGGCTTCAATGTCATTCTCCGCCAGCACCACGGAACGAGAACATGCTCCATGATAATAACTGCCAGCAGAGCTTCGAAATGCTCCCTCTGGAACCAAATGGCCAAAGAAAAATATGGGTGCGCACAACTGAATTCCACCCGATCCGGCAATCTCCAGGCTTGATTTGCCTAATGGAGCGCCGGCGGAGCCTTCCGGAACACGACTCATCCGCCAAATCGATAAGGATATGCACCAGCAAATCTGCATCTTGGCACGAGAAGAAGTCTTAGGACCGCCGCTATTATTCGCAAGACTAGCAGGTCCCCACACCGCGGGTCGACTCCAAAGCAGTAAAAGCAGAAGAGGAAAAGGGATCCGGTGCAGGTACCGTCCTAACCCCACGATCAGTGGATCGGGCCGCAGCCATCCACCATATCTCGCGGGTCAGGGCGCCGCCACGGGCGCCTCACTCCTCCTCCTCGATGCCTCCCGCCGGAGACCTCAAGCGCCGGCCATGGAGCAGCCGCGCCGCCCTGCGCCCCCGAGCCGATCTCCCACCTCCTCACGTGAGAAACCTCCAGGATGCGCCTCCCCTGCCCACCATCGGGTGGGCGCTGCCACCGCCGCCGGTGAGGGCAGCAGCGAGGGCGGCGGAGGGCAGCCTTGTAGGCGGCAGCGGCGGGGTCCCCCGGAGTCGCTCGAGAGGGAGCGACTCGGGAGGAAACGTTTCGTTGGGAATAATTACCTAACCCTTCCTTGATGGGAACGCACAGAAACTTCTACCTTTAAAAAATAACTAAGAAAGTCAAGCTAAATGATAAGGCAACCATTTTCTTCGTTTAAGAGCATCTCCACGGGTGGCCCCCAAATAGGCGCCGACAGGGGCACCGGCACTGTCGTATGTTGGGCGCCGGCAGAGCATCCTCTATTTGGGGATGCTGCTCCCACACTAGCGCCCCAAACCCGCGGCCCCGATAGATTTAGAAAGTTAAATCAAATTTTGAAAACGATATTCATAGGAAGTTCGAATGAAATTTGTACAAATTTAACGCGAATTTAAACTAAAAACTAAAAAAACATCTAGCGGCCCTGGGAATCGAAGGCGCTGAAGTCCAGGTCGTCGCCGTCGCTGGATGCCCCGAAGGATCAACCGTCCTCGTCGGCCTTCTCCTCCTTTGGTGCCGGCAGCTCGGACGGCCCGTCGAGGTCGACGAAGTTGGCGCCATGGTCCCTGGCAGACCACACCGCCACTAGCCACGGGTCGATCGCGATATGTCGGTAGTCTCCGTCGACGGAGCGGCCGAGAATGAAGTTTTGGCCAGGGAACTCCTCCTCGTCGTCGCGCGGAGGGCCGCCTGCGCCTCGGCCTCCTTCTCCCACCATTTCTTCTTTGCCGGCGGAAGCGGTGGCGAGGCCGCGGCTTCCTCCTCCTTGAGGCGGCAGCCCAACCCCGTTGTCCGACGGGCCGGAGCAGAGGACGCGCGCCTCGCCCCCCGTCGCAGATGACGATGCCTCCGGAAGGAGGCGCGGGCGCGGCCGAGCGCGTGCGGGCGACGGCCGATGAAGATCCGGTGTGCGAGCTTCCGGATGCCACGGTCCTCTCCGGCGGCCTCTGTAGAGTCGGGGCCCGCGGCGCCGTGCAAGCCGCCTGCGGGAAGTGCAGTGGGTCGTGCGGCGGGTCGCCGCGGACGCGCTGGTGGTAGCCATACTCGCGCAGCGTGGTGTTGGCCTCACGGCCGTACCACCAGGCACGGGTGCCGGAGTTGTTGAAGCGACCGCGCGAGTGGTCGGCCGCTCGCGCGAGCTCGACGGTGCGCTCATCTTCAAAACGCCGCTGCCAGGTCGGGCTTTTGACGGTGTTGTCCGGCAAGCTTCTCTCCGTTGGCGTTCTGTCGTTCCCTTGCGAGGGCTCGCGTCTGTGCTCCTGCCGGTGGCGACGGCACGGCGAAGCCACCGTTGGAGATGTGCCAGTCGTGCGGCAGTTTGTACTGCACTGGCACGGGGATGCGGTGCCAGTACACTACATCGGCCTCGTCGAGGCTGAGCTGCAACGAGCGGAGCACGCCGTCGCCGCTGCCAGCCTTGTTGTTGTGCACCATTGTCGGTGGATGCATGGGAGGTTTGCGCGGAGTTTGGACGGCGGCGGCTAGGGTTGGAAGGCGGGGAACAGAGAGAAGTGCGCGTCGGTGTGGTTTTAAGTGAGGCGGCGGACGCGAATTGAAGGCTGAAATATCGAGATGTCGCCTAGAGGGGGGGTGAATAGGCAATTACAAACTCTTGCGGATTTGTCTTGTAAGAATGCGGAATTAAACTATCGTTTAGTTTACAAGCACAAACCCTAAAAATGCTAAGCTCAACTAAGTGTAACAATAGCAACTAGAGCTAAGCAAGATAGGCACAAGATATATGTAGCACAAGTGATAGCAAGATATATGTACTTCAAGCACGATGGCTATCACAAGGAAAGGGAGCTCGGGTATAGAAATAACCGAGGCACGCGAAGACGAGGATGTATTCCCGTGTTCCCTTCCTTTGCAAGAAGGTACGCCACGTTTGGAGGAGTGGAGGTCCCACGAAGGATTCCCCACGCCACGAAGGCTCACCCTATTCTCCGAACCACACCCACGAAGGATAATGACCCTTTCCTTATGGTTAGCTTTTCCTCCGCTCCGGAGATGGCAAGCTCCACAACCACTTCACAAGCTCCACGAAGGAGAAGCCCGGGCCTCTTCACAATCTTCTTGAAGAGATCACCGGAGCACCAACCGCCAAGCCAACTAGGAGGTCTCCCTCCAAGAGTAACAAGCTCAAGGTCTCTCACTCGAACTAATCATGGTGGAGAGCTCAACACTATGCAATGATGCAAAGCAAGAACACTAGAGGTGTTCAAATCCTTCACACTCAAATCCCGCCCAAGCAACAAATGCTAAGATGAGATTGGAGAGGAAGAACAATGGGGAAAGTCAACAAAAGACTCCAAGATCTAGATCCCAAGAGTTCCCCTCACTTAGAGAAGAAATGGATTGGTGGAAGTGTAGATCTAGATCTCCTCTCTTAGATCCCTCAAGAATTAGCAAGAATTATGGGAGGAATCGAAGGGGAGAGCAAGTTCTTCCAAGAGCAACAATGGAGGTGAAGAAAGGGGAAGAACTAGCTCAGCTCAAGGTGGAAGAAGCCTATTTATAGCTAAGGGGGAAATAGAACCGTTGGGGGAAAAACAGGAAAATGCAAAGGAAAAAACGCCCAGAAAAATCGCCCCAGCCGGCTGCCAGGTCGGCCGACCGGAGCAGCAGCCGGCCAGGCCGGTCAGCAGCCCGGTCGGGCCGGCCCACCAGCCGGGCGGGGCAACAAGCGCGCTGGGCGACGGAAAAACCAAGGCCGCGCGGGGGGGAAGCGAGCGGGCCGCGCGGGGGCGAGGAGAGGGCCCGGCCCGGCCAGGAGGCCGGTCGGCCGGGCGGGGCACCGAGCGGGCCGGCGGGCGCCGGGAGCTGGGCCGGGGGAGGCGGCAGGCCGGTTGGCTGGCCGGGTGGGCCGGCGTGCGGCCCGGCAGACCGGTCGGCCGGACGGGTGGGCCGGCGTGCGGACCGGCAGGCCGGTCGGCCGGCCGGCTGCCCCTCTTTTCTTTTTCTTCTTTTTCTTCTTTTCTCCTTTTTCCTTTTCCTTTAATAACTAATGCTCCCGACCTCCGATTCGAATGAAACCAATTTTGTTTGGAAGATAACAACAAATGTTATCCTATAGAAAGTGCAAACTCAAGAATCTGTAGGAGGGGATTTTATCATGAATATAAAAGGTAGAACCTTATATCATGAATAACCGGTAAAATCACCCAACCTTGAAAACGCAATAGGAGATGCATGCGAACTCCGTTTTCGATGAACTTGGGCTTGTTGTAAAGCTAGCAACAAGATCAAGAACCTTACACATAGAAACATCAAGAAGCAATAAGGATATGCAAAGTATGCAAAGGGTTGAGCTCCCTAAGACGATGTGATCAAGTTACCCAACCGAAAGCCCCTCTTAATAGTGTGGCTATCTATCCTATAATCCAGTCTCCCAACATCCACCTTGAGACCGGTAAAAGGAAAACCTAGCAAGGCCATACCTTTGCCTTGCGCATCCCGCTTGATCTTGATGATAACTCTTCAATTGGCGCCAACATCCCCTTGATACACAGGGTTTGAGAAACAATGATTCGATCCTTTCTTTGTCCCTCGACTCCCCCTTATATAGGAGTTGGAGCCGAGGGATTCGTGATACACATGTTTACAGAGTCCGGAGGGTTTCTAACCCGTCCTGCAAGATTACAAATAATACTTCCTATTACAACTCTAGCTTTCCATAGTAGTATCTTGGACTTCCGAATCTTCTTATCCTTCGGGTCGTGGGCCTTCAATAAACCCCGGGTACTTTCTTCGGTAGGCCCATTGGGGATGCCTATGTCACTTCACTCAAGCCGGAATGCCTCACTTGATCAATGTTGCTTCGTGAAGACTCACAAATGCTCCCCCATAGACTATGATGGGAAAGCTCCATTGATGCACATCTTCACATGTCCATTATCACCGAATGGACGATAAGTTTCAAGCATGTGATCCACTCAAGATGCTCATCTTGAACTTTCCCAACTCAACCTTGTATCTTCTCATACTCACTTCAGATAGAGCATGGCTAATATTGAGTTCCACATAAGAACTCCATCTTCATTTCTTCTTCTTGATCATATCACATAATCGATGATCTTGATGCCAATACACAAGGTATATCTTCATCTTCATGGCATCCATACTTGAATCCAACACATGGAGAGCAAGTAGTACCTATGGAATATTCCTTCATATAAACTCAATGAAAACATTAGTCCATAGGGGTTGTCATTAATTACCAAAACCACACATAGGGGCAATATACCCTTACAATCTCCCCCATTTTGGTAATTGATGACAAACACAATACGAGGGTTTATATAATGAATATTAGAAACAAGTACGCAACTTATCCGAGAATAAGTTGTATACAAGAGGTCGTATTTGATATGGTCAAGTAACACAAAGCTACTAGCCCATATCAAAAACGGCTCTACTCACACAACTACAACTAATGCAAGAGATGTGAGTAGAACCAATATATATAGAGAAAACTCCCCCACAATGTATGCACGTGTGATGAACATGAATTCATTGCATATATTGTCAAGATTAACCTTTGGGATAGTTTCCACTATATATATATACAACCATGCAAGACATATAAATATGGAATGCATGAGAGGACAAAACACTTAAGCACAAACCAAACTTAAGTATAAAACCATTCCCTTAAACCCTCTAAACTTCTCCCCCATTGGCATCGATTGTCAAAATGGGTGAAAAATTTAGAAGGCCAATATAATGTGAGTTCCTCCCCAAAGTGTGCACTTTTCATAATTTGAGTGGAATCAAGTGCACATATCCAATGACGAATACTTGAAGGAAGTCAAACTATATTGAGGATCAAAAGATTGCATAAAGATAACATGGTGAAGTGAGCTTCAACAAATAAAGCAAGCAATCAAAGATCCAATTGGACAAACAAAGATATCAAGATAAGAGAGATATAGTGCTCTAAATAAAGTAAGAAAGCTCCCCAAGGTTCGTGCACAATTTATAATGTTTGCATTTGAATACAATATGCACAAACATGGAATCCTCACTCCCTATATATCATTTAGAACACAACTAGGATAAAGAGAATAGCTTATCAAGAACAACTTGAGTCCAACAATTACAAGATATGAGTGTAAGAAGAAAAACAAATAAACCAAGGACTCATAAATCTTCTTTACCAACACCACTAAAATCAAAAGGATAAGAAGATGGTTGGCAAAGAACAAGGATATCAAGGTGATGGATTAACGCTCTTATGTATATGAGTTTCTATAGTGGACAAAGTGATCCATAGAGAAACATGCAC
The DNA here is from genome assembly GCF_022539505.1 of Lolium rigidum. Lineage (NCBI taxonomy): Eukaryota > Viridiplantae > Streptophyta > Magnoliopsida > Poales > Poaceae > Lolium > Lolium rigidum. The sequence continues at coordinate 136,215,588 of NC_061511.1, forward strand.
ACACAAGAGGTTAACAAAATAGATAAGACAAGATATCCAAGATGAAGTCATAAAATATACCAAAGGATATTTGCTTAAAAAGCATATATAGCCTATGGCTCCAATTTTCACTAGTGGTATATGAATGAGCTTCAACTAAGAAAATCTCAAAAACATCACAACCAACAATAAGGGAAGTAAAGCTAGTTGGAATGTTTTGAGAAAGGCAACAAGTATCATAAATATGGATTTATTTCGCAATTTCATCAATATTGCAAATAAGAGCTCTGTGAGGAATTGATATGCAATAAATTGCTAGAGGGCATATTTGAGATAGGTGAATCATAAACATGATATATATATATTCCTATCATATGCATCTTCTCAAATTACTCAAATGTACAATAAGAAGTTTTCTTTAAAAGGATTTTTCAAGAATCGCAATATTTTCGAAATAAAGAATTTCATGCCAAGATGCAACCTACAAGAGGTTGGATGCTATATGAGTATGCATGAATAAGATACTTGTTACCGAGATAGCAATGGCATGATGTAGTATATAAGAGTTCATCGATCATCCTAGCTTGACTCCAATTTTCATATGGTGACAACACCTTCCTTATAGATGAGACAAGCCTCCATTGCATATCCAATGTACCTAAAACAACATTCAAGTACATCTTGGTCCCCAAACTTATTGGGTCCAAAATGGTTAGACTAACCACAATAGATAGGATACACTCCATATCAATATGTGCATATTTAGATGAAATTTGAATTTCATGCACATCTTAGCCATTTAGGATTTGATGGAGTATACCCTATATAATGGATCAAAGAAAGAAAGCATGCTAAGAATATAAACAAATTACATATAAGCACGCATAAAGACTTTAAAGATCCAAGGAAAATATACTTTGGACAAAACACAAAATGAATTGAAGAAGGCATAAAGATGCGACCAAACAAATTTGTTGTACAAAATATATCAAAGACGCAAATCACAAAAGATTTGTTCAACAAAGTTCAACAAATGAACTAAGAAGGAACCATTGAGCATAAAGGATGAAATAAAGCAAACATGCTCAAGGATTTATCTCATTCAAGCAAATAAATCATGTAAGAAGAAATGAGATAGCAAACTCCCAAAAAGAGCAAGGTTCAAACAAATAAACCAAACCCTCTACACTTTTCACAATGGCACAATGTACTGTAAGGAAAAGGTTTGTCTTCCAAAACAAACACTTGATATGAATCAAGAGAATTTATCAAAAGATTTTTCAAAGGGACAAGGAAGACACATGGGAGCAACAAAGATTTCTTGGAAATAAAATAAGGCAATAAGAAGCAATCCAAGATGAAGATGATCCATAAATTCAACCACATACAAGGTTATCAATTGTCAAAGACAATGAGAATATTGAAATTAACTTCCGGTGGTATATTTCACCAAGGATAGTAAGGATCAATCTTCACAATAAAAGGCATAGGATAAGTATATAGAATTAAGCACTATGCACGGATGAAGATTCTTGATGGCTTCAATTAGTCAAACAATCACGCACGGCAATGATTAGAATAACTTGAAGCAAACGGTGTCCCAGATATAGTGATATGTATTTGAGGAAGAACCTCACCAAGAATCTCTTACTCAAACAAGAACCAAAAGATGAGCAATAAAAGCTTTTTACTACAAGTGGAGCTTGTTTGAGCAAACATGCCACCTAGGATCAAGATAATTACGTGTATCAACACTAAGTGGCATAACCTCATATGTTCACATTTTCTAGGCTTGTGATATGTACAAAACATATTACTCCCCCATAATGTGATAAGTCATTTCTTCTAAAACAAGAGGCAACTAAAATTCGACTAGAGATGATTAATGGACATTAGAATTTGAATTTCTCATGAGTATGACACACCACATAGTGACTAGATAATCTTGCAATATCAATACTAAGTGGTGGTACCCATGTACACACATTTTAAAGAAAGAGAGATGCACAAAGCATATCACTCCCCCAAAATGGGATGTTCCATTAATCACTTCAAAGAGAGCCAAATAAGATATCATAAAGATGCATTAGGCTCAAAACAATACACAAGTATATGATGAGTCAAACAAGCATACTTGAATACACAAGATAGGCAAGTAAGATACAACATATACAAACACATATTTGATACAAAACCAAACATGCAAAGGGGCAAGTAACTTACAATAAATATGATGAGTTGAAGTATAAGTTACCGCAAAGAGGAACATTGGATATAAGATATAGATGATAATCCATACGACTTGGCTTGGTCAAAATATAATATATGAAGATCCCTTAATTCTTCATGAAATAGCCAAGTCTCCAATTCCCTCCACTTGTACCTATTGATCAAGTTTGAGCTTGTTGGTCCCCAACCAAGTTGGGTCCTAAGAGGTTAGTCACAATAGGCTTGGCAACCCAAATGGTTCTTTTCTTGAAACCACTTTGAGTTCCAACAAACTTGGCAAACACATTGCCATCCTTATCTTTCCCTAGAGAATAATCATCATCAACAATTATAGGGTTAGATAAGGTACCACCTAAGCAAGAAGAAGCAAAGTGCCCCTTCTCACGACATAAGTAGCAAGTGTTCCCCTTTTTCTTCTTTATTGATTTCTTCTCTTGGGGAACAATATCTTGATTCTTCTTGGGAAGTGGCCTATCTTCAACTTGAGGTCGAGCATGAGCTTGACCTTGACCTTGTGGCCGTTTCCCTTGTTGTTTCTCACTCAAGTGCTTCTTCTTCTTCAATGGGCATGATCTAACATGATGCCCTTCAACCTTGCACTTGAAGCAAACCAACTTGGCCGAATCCTTGACTTTGTCTTGGCCCTTCTTCTTGTTGTTCTTGCTCTTGGACTTGTTCTTGTTATTCGAGTTGAATCCAAGTCCACTCTTGTCATTGGGGGATTGTTGCACACTTAGCATCTTGTCTAGTGCGGATTTCCCTTCATGACGCTTTTCCAAATCTTTCTTCAAAGAAAGGACTTGGGCCTCGAGCTCTTTGATTTCCTCTACATGGTTAGTAGAAATACAAGTACTAGAGGAAGTAGAAGCTTCATTGTTAGAGCAACAAGGCAAAGCAAGTAATCCAACACAAGCTGTATCACTAGTTTGACTAGATGGACTACTAGGACTAGCACATGGCAATATAGCATTTGTAGTAGAGATTGTGCTAATGTCCACATGAGGCTCACAAGATGTTACCTTAGTGATACAAGCCTCATGAGCTAACTTTAGCCCATCATAGGAAATTAGAAGATCATTATGAGAGCTTGAGAGCTTTTTATGACTTTCTTCCAATTCCCTATAATTGCTAGTTAGCAACTCAAGTTGAGCCCTTAGCTCAACATTCTCCTCTAAGGTTGATGCTTCACAAGAATTAGAGTTAGTAGCACAAGCATCATCAATAGATTTTTCATTTTCAAGCTCATAGGATTCAATTTTTTGTGTAAGCATAAAATTAGTATGCTTCTCATCTTTTAGCTCATGCTTGAGGAGAGTGAATCTCATTTTCCCGTTTTCAACATGGGACTCCAACTCCACTATGGTTTCCCTATATTTATTCAAGGTATCCATAGAGTGTTCGAGATTAGCACGAGCTTCTTTATTACCACGAAGAGAAGCATAAAACATTGCCATATCATGCACCAAGGTATTATATTCTTCATCATTATCATCATCATCATTCTCATCATTAGAGGATGTGTTAGGAGTCAAAGTAGGAGATACCTTTGATCCATTTGCCATAAGGCACATGTGCAAACCGGTGAATGAAGATGAAGATATTCTTGAATCCTCATTTGAAATCGTGTCTTGATCCATAGAGTGTTCGGTTTCCTCTACATTGTTAGTCAACAACCAACTAGAGGAAATAGAAGTATTTTGATTATGGGAACAAGACAAGGTAAGCATATCATCATGAGATCTATGTAAGCAATTTACACATGATATGCAAGGACTATCAACATAAGCATGTAGATTATTTTCAATGGTAGATGTGTTTAAGTCCAATAGGAAGCATTGCAATTGGATAGAGATGAAGAATCATCACTCTTGGGCACAATATCAACATTGCAATTTTCCTCACCACTCACCATATCATTACCTCGTGTCTTGCTACACGTTGGTGAAGTGGAAGAAGATGATAACTCATCACGACCGGAGGTAGAAGCAACTTGGAGCTCTTCATGATGTGAAGGGGAAGAGAGCTCCTCGGAGTCACCACCGACTAATTGAGAAGTGGATCCACCAAACATTTCCTTAAGCTTGATCCACATCTCATGAGACGATTTTCGCTTTATATATATCAAGAACCTACGAAAATCGGGTCTCAAGGAGAATAAAAGCTCATTAGATACTTGAGCTTCAAGATGTAAGTTTTTCTCATCCTCTAAAGATAGATTTTGACAATCCATCGGAGGAGAAAAACCAACATCTAGAAATTGCTCTATATGTGGACACAAGGTCCGAAGATTACAAAGTAAGCAATTTCGCCACAAAAGATAATTTGTGCCATTAAAGACAATTGTGTCATTGTGCACTATACTAGCCGACATCTTTACTCTCAAGGCGGTGAAGCCTTAAACAAGGAGAGACCTTGCTCTGATACCAATTGAAAGATCGAGATGTCACCTAGAGGGGGGGTGAATAGGAAATTACAAACTCTTGCGGATTTGTCTTGTAAGAATGCGGAATTAAACTATCGTTTAGTTTACAAGCACAAACCCTAAAAATGCTAAGCTCAACTAAGTGTAACAATAGCAACTAGAGCTAAGCAAGATAGGCACAAGATATATGTAGCACAAGTGATAGCAAGATATATGTACTTCAAGCACGGTGGCTATCACAAGGAAAGAGAGCTCGGGTATAGAAATAACCGAGGCACGCGGAGACGAGGATCTATTCCCGTGTTCCCTTCCTTTGCAAGAAGGTACGTCACGTTTGGAGGAGTGGAGGTCCCACGAAGGATTCCCCGCGCCACGAAGGCTCACCCTATTCTCCGAACCACACCCACGAAGGATAATGACCCATTCCTTATGGTTAGCTTTTCCTCCGCTCCCGAGATGGCAAGCTCCACAACCACTTCACAAGCTCCACGAAGGAGAAGCCCGGGCCTCTTCACAATCTTCTTGAAGAGATCACCGGAGCACCAACCGCCAAGCCAACTAGGAGGTCTCCCTCCAAGAGTAACAAGCTCACGGTCTCTCACTCGAACTAATCGTGGTGGAGAGCTCAACACTATGCAATGATGCAAAGCAAGAACACTAGAGGTGTTCAAATCCTTCACACTCAAATCCCACCCAAGCAACAAATGCTAAGATGAGATTGGAGAGGAAGAACAATGGGGAAAGTCAACAAAAGACTCCAAGATCTAGATCCCAAGAGTTCCCCTCACTTAGAGAAGAAATGGATTGGTGGAAGTGTAGATCTAGATCTCCTCTCTTAGATCCCTCAAGAATTAGCAAGAATTATGGGAGGAATCAAAGGGGAGAGCAAGTTCTTCCAAGAGCAACAATGGAGGTGAAGAAAGGGGAAGAACTGGCTCAGCTCAAGGTGGAAGAAGCCTATTTATAGCTAAGGGGGAAATAGAACCGTTGGGGAAAAAGACAGGAAAATGCAAAGGAAAAACGCCCAGAAAAATCGGCCCAGCCGGCTGCCAGGCCGGCCGACCGGAGCAGCAGCCGGCCAGGCCGGTCAGCAACCCGGTCGGGCCAGCCCACCAGCCGGGCGGGGCAACAAGCGCGCTGAGCGACGGAAAAGCCAAGGCCGTGCGGGGGAGAGGAGAGGGCCCGGCCCGGCCAGGAGGCCGGTCGGCCGGGCGGGGCACCGAGCGGGCCGGTGGGCGCCGGGAGCTGGGCCGGGGGAGGCGGCAGGCCGGTTGGCTGGCCGGGTGGGCCGGCGTGCGGCCCGGCAGACCGGTCGGCCGGACGGGTGGGCCGGCGTGCGGACCGGCAGGCCGGTCGGCCGGCCGGCTGCCCCTCTTTTCTTTTTCTTCTTTTTCTTCTTTTCTCCTTTTTCCTTTTCCTTTAATAACTAATGCTCCCGAACTCCGATTCGAATGAAACCAATTTTGTTTGGAAGATAACAACAAATGTTATCCTATAGAAAGTGCAAACTCAAGAATCTGTAGGAGGGGATTTTATCATGAATATAAAAGGTATAACCTTATATCATGAATAACCGGTAAAATCACCCAACCTTGAAAACGCAATAGAAGATGCATGCGAACTCCGTTTTCGATGAACTTGGGCTTGTTGTAAAGCTAGCAACAAGCTCAAGAACCTTACACATAGAAACATCAAGAAGCAATAAGGATATGCAAAGTATGCAAAGGTTTGAGCTCCCTAAGACGATGTGATCAAGTTACCCAACCGAAAGCCCCTCTTAATAGTGCGGCTATCTATCCTATAATCCGGTCTCCCAACATCCACCTTGAGACCGGTAAAAGTAAAACCTAGCAAGGCCATACCTTTGCCTTGCGCATCCCGCTTGATCTTGATGATAACTCTTCAAGCTTCACTCAAGCCGGAATGCCTCACTTGATCAATGTTGCTTCGTGAAGACTCACAAATGCTCCCCCATAGACTATGATGGGAAAGCTCCATTGATGCACATCTTCACATGTCCATTATCACCGAATGGACGACAAGTTTCAAGCATGTGATCCACTCAAGATGCTCATCTTGAACTTGCCCAACTCAACCTTGTATCTTCTCATACTCACTTAAGATAGAGCATGGCTAATATTGAGTTCCACATAAGAACTCCATCTTCATTTCTTCTTCTTGATCATATCACATAATCGAGGATCTTGATGCCAATACACAAGGTATATCTTTATCTTCATGGCATCCATACTTGAATCCAACACATGGAGAGCAAGTAGTACCTATGGAATATTCCTTCATATAAACTCAATGAAAACATTAGTCCATAGGGGTTGTCATTAATTACCAAAACCACACATAGGGGCAATATACCCTTACAAAGGCGCGTGGGTAAGGTAGGTGTTCGCCGCATGGCTAGTCGCCGCCCTCGTCGCCGCTTGGGTTTCCTCGCGGGAGGCCATTATCGTAGACGACCAATCTCCCCGCGGCGTTTCCGATGCGAACCGCCGCGTCCTCTCGCTGACAAGGCGTCCCCACCCGCGAAAACCGTCGTGCCGCGAGGCGCCGCCCCGCCCGATTCTCGTCCTTGGCCAAGGGGCCGGTACGGAGTTGCCGGCGCTTCTATTAGGCTCGAAAATGCTATCGGGGCCGCTATGGGGTGCGCCGGTGGAGATGCTCTAAGAGAGTTGCAATAACCTCGTCCTTATTTTGCAAATCCATGTACACTTGAAAGCTAAGACATAAAGCCTTCTGAATCCATATACATTTGAAAGCGACATGAAGCCTTTTGAAACTCACAATGAAGGTTTGGATGCAAAATAGCAAGCTGAACAAACCCTTGAAGAAAACTCTCATAGTCTTGGAAGCTAAGCATCCATTGTTTTTGGGATAACATCTCATACCAATTGGCAGTAAAAAACATGTGTTCACATCAATGTATCTAACATGCGTCTTTTATGTAATATGGCAACATAACTGACGTGCATAGTGTACCTATTCCACATATACTCCACACAATGTGAACAGTAAAAGACGCTGAATCAATATGTGTCAAGCAAGGTGACTGAGAAAGCTACAGTTCATTTCGAGTTTCTGCCTTCAGGGCTACAAGACTGTCACTGTCTTCTATTTAAGAATACTTTAAACATATACCGATGATCCAGGGGAATTTTTTCCCCAGGGTACACACATATATTGTGTGCTTGTGACCGACATACTTGTGAAGTGCATATTATCATGTCATGTGAGTGAAGCGACATTTGAGTAAAATAACACTTTCTGTGTTAACTAAATAGCTAAGAGCTTCAACAACACGATGCTTAATAGTCGGCGCCAGGATCAAAATCCAGTTCGATTGGCAGTTGTGACCTGCTCCAATCCTGGGCGCCTGGCGAATCTTTTTTTCACCCGGCGCTAATCTGTTTCCTTATCTCGCGGACTGAAATTCTGGAGCGTCTGGGCACTAGCAACCTTCAAAACAAGCGCCCGAGTATTGCAACCACCGATGCTTAGCTAAAAGAACTATTTGTGAGAATTGTTTTTATTACTTAAGCGCCTGCATAAACGGTGTGCATTACTTAAGGCCTAATATTTTAAGTGTGAATCTGTTTCAACTCACAACTTAGAACATAAGTAATGAAAGAGTGCATGTTTTTAGGAGTTCACATTAATTGGGGATTTGAGCTTCCACTATGTCCTCTGAACCTGCAACATCCTCTTCCAAGCACAACAACACAATTGAAATCGGGAGGGAACATAAATATAGTGCAAGATGAAGTTTGAATGAATATGTCAACATGAACATATACATAACACAAATAGACATCACCAAAATATAGGATGATTAGTGACTAGCATCATATTCAATGTTCGTGCAGCAATGGAACCGGAACCAAAATGTGAAATTCTTATGCCATTAGAAATGATCAAACTAGTCCTACTTAGTATCTTACTTGCAACAACAATGTGCCTTGAACTGAGGAGGAAATAGTCTGATAAGTTAGGAAGCCTGCAGACAGATCCTTAACACTGCTGGTAGAGAATGTGGTAGATAGGATACCTGAAATTAGTAGTATTGAATGTGAGATATCGTCACTTAGAACAAAATGGAAAGCTGAGAAAAAGATCTCTGAACTATGATCATCACTTAGCTCCATATGAATTGGATGAGGGACTACGGGTGTGCCATCTCATTGAACTAGACACTGCGCAAAGGGACGAGCAGACGACACAACATGCTTGGCCTGGCGGATATGCGTGATATTCTGCCTATTCTTATCAAGCATGGTATAGAGGATACAGTTGTGTGGCACTTCGATAAGAAGAGATTCTTCTCGGTTAAATCAGCTTACGGAACTCCCATCTTAGCAGAGATGCTAGTACCTCTCTGATCCAGGAGAACGCCTACCTTTGTGGAATGAGTTCTGGTAAATGCTCTCAACTCTAGCAGTCATGAACTGTCCGATATTGGTGTGCTTCTTCGCGAGATCAGAAGCAACTGCATTGCCTCGTTTGAAGCCTATTTTCAGTTCTGCTGGCGAGAGAGTCGTGCACTTCGTATTTGATTTAGTTGCCAGCGAAACTGCTGAGCACTCTGGTTAATGGAATCACGATTTCCATGTAAAAAAAAACTGAGCCGTCCCTACAGTTCTAGTTCCACAGAACTGGAAAAGCACTTTCATCCTGGACACAAATCTCTCTTTCTAGGCCAGTTGAGTTTCACAGAAAATAGGACACTGGAAAAGCAGTTAATCCTGGACACAAGTCTCTCTTTCTACGCCAGTACACAAGGCAAGACAGGAAGCTACAATATGCCAGACCAGTTGAGTTTTACAGAAAATAGGACACTGAGGCAAGACAGGAAAGCTACAATATGCCAACCACAACAGCTGGATATCAGATTAGTACCAAAACTTCTGTACACATTAGTTACATCTTCAGCCAAGAAACACAAAACCATTTCAAGTCCTGATACAGTTGTTATGGGCTGTAATCAAGCCGTATAAATCTATCCCGCGGATGTTAAAGACTCTTCTTTACGAGGGCGATACACGGTAGACGTTTTGCATTCCTTGGGGTTCTCTCCGGAGCAATTAGAAACTCACATAGGGTGAGTAATGAAGTAGTTGAAGTCATGGTGTCGGACTCCAAGCTGCTTAAGCCAGGAGTCTGCTGCACTGAAGAGGGAGACCATCCTCTTATGATCTCCTGTCCTGGGGTTGGTCCACAGTGACCCTTGTATCTTGTTTGCTGCGAGTCCAAACGGGGAAAGCGATACTGTGTTGGCTTTCTTGTCCAGATGGTCATTTTGCTTCCCACTGGCAGCTGAACCATATGTCACGGTCTCCAGCACGTGATCTGTGGATGAATCACAGAATACAGATTACCACGGTGCAGAAACAGCAATGTTGTAATCAATAAAAATGCTGCTTGTTGCTATTCAAATAGGGCATTATCATGGCAGATGTTATTAAAGACTACAATACCTAGTATGCTTCTTAATATGCAGATGAATGTCAAGCTCAAAGAGGTGGCTTGGTTTAGACTCTCTACTACTATTATATCTTTGCTGGGAAGTGGACGGCTGGAGTGTACAAGTGCTATTGCACACATTGCAATCCAAGCAAGTTTGCAGCTGCACCACTGTTGAATAAGTAACAATTCCTTCATGGTAAAGCGTAGAAATTTCCACCCTTAAAGAAACAACTACGTATCTAAGAATGACTAATCAAGTCAAGGTATATGACAACCAACAAGGTAGTCACTTTCTTCGCTTAACTGGGGAAGAAGCTGCAACCACCTCTTCCTCCTTTCACAAATCCCTATAATACACTTGAAAGATAAGGCATGGAGCCTTTTGAAATGGACGATGAAGGTTTGGATGCAAAATAGCAAGCTCAACAAACCCTTGAAGAAAACTCTCATACTCTTGGAAGCTAAGCATCAATTGATTCTGGGAAAACATCTTATACAAATTGGCAGTAAAAAATTTGTTGACATCAATGTATCTAACAAGCATCTTTTCTGTAGTATAGCAACATAACTGAAGACGTTATGCAGTGTGCCTTTTCCATATATACTCCATATAATGTGAAAACTAAGAACCACTCAATCAATCTGTCTAAGGCAAGGTCACTGAGAAAGCTACAGTTCGTTTCGAGATACTTCCATCAAGGGCTACCAGACTATCACTCTTCTTCTATTTAAGAATAGTTTAAACATACACTGATGATCCAGGGAAAACTTTTCCCAGAGTACGCATACATATTGTGTGCTTGTGACCGACATACTTCTGCAGTGCATATTATCATGTCATGTGACTGAAGCAACGTTTGAGTAAATTAGCAGTTTTTGAATTGACTAAATAGCTAAGGCCTAATATTTTAAGTGTGAATCAGTTCCATCCCACAACTTAGAACAGAAGTAGTGAAAGAGTGCATGTTTTTAGGTGAAGCTGTCATTATGTCCCCTGACCTCGCGACATCCACTTCCAAGCACAACAACTCAACTGAAATCAGGAGAGACCATACACATAGTACAAGATGAAATTTGAAACAATATGTCTACAGGAACAACTAAAAACACAAACGGAAATCACCCAAATGTCGGATGACGTACCTTGGAATGCTGAAGAAATGGTATGGTAAGTTAGGAAGCATGCAGACAAATCCTTGACATTCCGTTGGTAGGGAATGTGGTAGATAGGATACCTAAATATAGTAAGTGATAATGGTGAGAAGAATCATCACGGAAACAAAATGTGTAACTGAGAAAGCATTTTTGAACATGCAAACAACACGTGCTACTTGGACAGAAAGGATAAAATCACCGCAAATTAAAATGAGCATAAACACTTCAGGCGGCTATATAAAACTGATTAGAAGGAAAGTTGAGCACCACAGCTTGCAATCTAGCATTGTGAGCAAGTAAGATAAAACAGCCACGCAAGAATGATATCCCCGATGAACTCCTACACGATGTAACTGTTGGTCTGCCAAAATTTTCCTTCTACTGTAGTAAAGAACAGAAGTAAAGGCTGCAAGTTTTGATCATACCAGGCAACCGACATCCAGCTGGCAGGCGACAGGTCAACGCTCCTGAGCGATGTCAACCCCGGAAAGCCCTGGGATAGTTCATATACCTAGCGAAAGCAAAACAAACTTAGAACCCATAGAGATGCACGAGATGACCAGGATAAGCTACAAGCAGACATGGCACAGAAACTCACCTTATCCATGAGCGGGATCCTCCCATAAGGAGAGCAAACCTCAAAGAACTCAAAATAGAGGTGGCCAGGCCGCCTCCTGTTGCCGGCGGCCACGTCGCAGTTAAACGAGTCATCAGACGTGGAGCTCCAGGACCTGGACATCTTCTCGTTGTCCTCGTCGTCGCTCCAGAAGTCGGCGCCGTAATCCTCCGCAAAGCCCCTACAGTCAACAACAACAGGAAAACTGGCCTGGTTCAGCATACATCCAGGGATCAATTAACACAATTTCAGCTCACAAGAACGGGCATTTTGCAACGGACCTGGACGGAGTGAGGACTTTGTTGGTGTAGAGCTGTATGCCGGACAGGTAGGGGACGTAGTACTGGATGACCTTGTCGCCCCCGGGGAGCTGCACCGTGGCCCCGGCCCCGTACGCGCTCCACTCGTAGTACTGGTCCCAGAGGTCGGCGAGGTTGAAGTACTCGGCGGTGTCCCCGTCGGCGGCGTGGTGGTGCCAGGCGTCGGTCGTCGTCGGTCGGCCGTTCGCCGCCTGGATGAAAAAGGAGGGGCGGAGTGTTGCTGTCAGATGGAGACGTGATGACAAGCATGCGTGGCCTACCTAGCTGCTGCTTCCATGAAGCTGGAGGGCGTCTATTAATTGAAACAGGTACAGTTGAGGGATTTGACAGGCCGAGGGGGGGAATTTATGTCCGCAACCGTCAGCAGCGCAGATGCGTACTGGTCCTAATTAGGCAGGGGTGAGAAGAGAAGAAGAAAAAAAAAGTAGAGTAGAATTTCGTGGCACTGCTTGGAGTACTGGTAGTGGAGGTAGATTCTGGAAGTGAACAAGGGAAAGGAATCCGGCAGCAGGGAGGGAAGCTACCATTATTGGGCATGTCCCGTCCGTGGCTGAACTGAACTGAAGGAGCGAGCGGTAATTCAGTTGGGCAAGTAATCGGGCAGAGCAGAGAGACGCAAGCGATCGATCCAAGCAAATCAACAAACGAGTAATTCAGTTGAGTAATCAAGCGCAGGGGGGAGACAGAGGTGATCGATGCGAGCAAATCAACAAACGGGTAATGAGTAGTAATCCTATAATAAAACGCCATGGATCGAGGGAGAGATCACGTGTGTGGGAGGCAGCAGGGCGGGCGGGATGTGTGGAGAGGGGGCGTAGTCACCTTGGGGAGAATGTGCGTTTCGACGGAGGGTGTGGTACAGTCGAGGAAGCGCTGCAGGTTGGACGGCGTCCGGCCGTCCTCCACCCTGTGCCCGCCCATGGCTCCTCCTCCGCCGCCGCTGACCTCGTCCTACTCCTCGGGCTGTACACAACCTTGAAGGACTGAAAACGGCCGCTCAGCGCAGCAATCGAAATCAGTCCGGGCGAAGAAGCCGAGCAGGCGAGTGGCGGAGAAGAAAGAATCCAGACAAATCTTGGCGGCGCAGTTTAGGGAGTCGAGGACTGGTGGTGGGATTGGAGAGATTGGAGTGGGATGGGGGGAGAGGGAGGGAGGGGAAGATTGTGGCTTTATTCGCCGGGGCGAGGAGGAGGAGGAGGGGGAGCAGCCGCGGGGCGGGGTACGAAACCGGCTACGGTTTGCTTTGCTCTCTCTCTCGCAGTCTTGGCCTTTGTGGCGCTCCGAGGCAAACGCTTTCCTCCCTCGCTCGCGGTCTCATCCCCACGTCAACCCTGCGTTGGGTAGGGTAGGGGGCGGCGGGCGAGCCCGGTAGGCTCCCCGGACCCATCACATTCTCCAAATTCCGTTCACGTATCAGCCGAAACCCACCGGAAAACCGCGCCGTGAAAACCACAGATTCTCGGGGAGAAATTGCGAATACGACGTCTTCATCATCTTCTACTCTTCTTCTGGAACCGGCCGTTGGGATCCGGTAACCCGCGAGCCCGAAGAACCTGACCGGCATTTTTTCATTCAGTTAAATATTGCTCTCCAGCTTTGACCCTCTTCCCCGGCTCGTCACGCCTCCGGGCCCACACGCCGCACGCCACGAACACTTCCTCTCGATGTACAAAAACCTAACGGCGGGGGAAAAGGCAAGGCCTAAAGCCACGCCGATTCGCGATACTCGACGCAACATAAACTCAGCTCGTTTCGTGAGCCATGCCTGCCCTACCAGCACCCGTGGGGATGAAAAGTTACTTGCCTTTTTTTGCAGCTTACTATAAGCAATGGATTCGCTCTTCTTTCTTATCTGGTTCGATCCTCGATTTTGCGATAAATAATACTCTTTTTTGTTTCAGCTGTTGGGATGTACTACTCCGTGGATACGGTTGCAACGCGGATATCCCGCCAATCCACGTGTACCTAGGTATATCGAAATTTCAATACGCGACAAAATTACGCTATATTGAATTCTGCGGCACACCTATATGCGGGCTCCTGCTTTTTAGCCCTATATGGAAAGGATTAAAAAATATCTATGGACGCAAGCCAGAGGGAAAGGCGATATGTACGTAAAGCCACGATAAATATGCGACGATGGTCGATGCGATAATACTCGCCTCATCGTTAGGAACCCTGGAAATGAAAAGTTGATTGGCTTTTTTTTTGCTACTAATGGTGATGGATTTGCTCTTTCTTATCATCACTCTGCTTGTCCATTTGGTCTACTCTTTTCATCTGGGATCGATTTTGCCACGTATTGTCTTTCGATATTCAGTTTAGCTTTTGCTTGGATTGTGCACATGCCCAAACAAGCTCACGTACAGAGGAACAAAGATATGTATCGTGTTGCTTTGCTCTATATGCCCTTTGGCAGAGAGGGTTGGATGTTGATATAGCTTCTTCCCCTTTTTCTTAAATGGGGTTGTAAAGAAAAAAATATCTGTGAAGGCAAGCCAGGGAAAGGCGATGCGTATGTAAAGCCACGCCAAATTCGCTATGGGTCGACGCGATAATGCTCGGCTCATTTTCGTGAGCCCATAGAAATGGAAAGGTTGCATGGATTTTTCGGTACTAATTGCGATGGATTCGATCTTTCTTATCCGGTCACTGGTCTACTTCGTGTACTCTTTTTAGCTAGGGATGTCGTACACCTTTCCTACGTATTATTTCCAAGGTTTTAAATAGCGTGCTATTTCATTTAGCGAGGACCATCTCCAAACGCTATGCACGTTATAGCGCGCTATAAAGCGCTATATATAAAATAGCGTTTTGCAAAAAGACATGCAAATGTTAAGGATTTCGGCAACTAAATCTTGTCCAGCGGACAAATTGCATAACCAGATCCTTCAAAGTAGATTCCCAGAGCTAAATTAAAGACAATATTTTTTAACACATACTAATATTATGATTTAGAGCCAAGAAGGCAACAACCAAGGTGAAAGCACTCATTCAGAATCGGAAGAACTACACATTAATAGTTCAATACATCTACGCATCTACAAATCGGGATGAGGAGGAGGTTCTAGTCCGCTCTAACCTGGTGGGTGATTTTTCTAAGGCGTCTCCGACATCCGAGCCGAAGGAAGTAGCTGACAGAACTCTGTGGGAGGAAGCAACGGACGCCGACGTCACGCTGGAAGAGGCAGCCGTCGCTTCCGTGCAGAACTGCTAAACTGGGATTTAGGCTAGGTTTTGCCATACGTATACGGGCTTTAGGTATTTAGCTTTGTTGGGGAAATTGGACTTTTGGGCGGATGGGTTAGCATGCAGTTTTGGACCTTTATTTTTTGCAGCTAAACGTTTTAGCGCCGCTACGTGTTATGTGTTTTAGCGTGATATAGCATGATTTAGCGTGTTATTTCGTGTTTAGCACTGTAGCGACCATTTTCTGTCAAATATAGCGTGGAGGGTCCAAATCCGCTATTGCGCGCTAAAACCGGCGAAATTGCGCGCTATTTAAAACCTTGATTATTTCTCCATATTCAGTTAAGCTTTTGGTTGGACTGTGTGCATGCCCAAACAAGCTCCCGTACATAGACGAAGATAAGCATTCTGTTGCTTTGCCCTTTGGCAGGGATGGGATGTTGGTAGCGTCCTGCCTTTTCTTCTCCACGCCATAGTAGCTGCTTTTCAAAATCTGTTAAAAAAGGAAACAAATTGATGGGTTGGATAGAGCAGATATATATCGTCATAATGATAAGATATGATGTGGAAAAGTTTCATCTTGCATATGGTAGACACGGATGGAATATATTGGATAGGGTAGAGATGGTTCTTAAATAAATTGGTGGGATTGTTATTGGGTCGGGCGCGGCCGAGGCGGAGCAGGGTATGACAGGCGGCGAAGCGCAGGCAAGAGGCGTCGGCCGGAGGCGGAGCTAGCAGCGCCGGCGACGAGAAAGCGTGTGTGGCAGCGGGGGTTGGGTCGTGCTGTGTGTGCTGAGCTGAGAGAGCGGAGGGAATAAGGGAAGGGATAGGATTGGGGGGCGTCGGTGGCTGGACCTGGAGTGGGCCTTTGGGCTGGTACTGTTAAACAAAGTTCTCTCCCTGTAGAATAGATCGGTGATGCTAATAATAATCCCACCTCGCTTCTTCACATGGACTTCTACCTATTCATATACGTTGCCAAGTTGCAAATCAACAAGGAAGCAGCATAGATTGAGATTGAACTCAGGTTCAGGAAGGAATTAAAGTGTGACCCTTGCACATGTGAGCTAATTGTCTTTCAAGTCAAAAAGATGGCAGCCTAGAGAATCACCCGCGGCGAGGAAGCCGCAGAACGAGCCTAATCAGACGAGAGCAAGCGGATAAGAGGCGCTCAGGTGTGTGGGAGCGGGAACGCAAACGAGATTGGTAGGACAGGGCCGGGCGAGGAATATGGGGGCGAAGCCAACAACGAAGCAGTCATGATGTGCGCACGCACGAAGCTCAGCCCGCTGCCAGTGCTTTGGTATCTTTGCAATTTGCTTAGCTGCATATAACTAAGAAAAGCATTTCAAATTGTTAACTGAAAATTGTTTAGTCAGAGAACAATACAAATGACCCATATATATTTAAAAATTATTGTGTCATGCCATAAATTTTCTATAGACTAAACTATCCATTTGCACTAGATTAAGGATTACAATTTATTATGGAAATCATAATTTGTACATATCTACCTCTTATTTTGTCCGCGCATGATCCCTTTCAATCTTACAAAGCCGCCAAGCTTGCAGTCCATCACGATTCAATGCATCCGCGGCCAGCGACCTCCTATCTTCATCAACCCGCCACTACTACCTAGCGCCCTATTTCTCGAGTACAAAGGTCTACCAGTACTAGCAAGTGCCTTATTCCTCGAGTACGAAGGACCACCGGTATAGTCACAAGGGCTCCCGGTGCAACGCACGGGCACTCTTGCTAGTAAAGAGTAAAGTCTGAAAAAACCTTGAACTCATAGGTAGTGTCGGAATTAAACCCCGAACTCTGGATCCCGGGAATCAGCACCCTAAACTTGACATTCCCGGTCTAAAGTGGCGTTTAGGTCCTTTCCAAACAAGGGATTCTCTCATCCGTCGTTCGCTATCTCTCTCCAGGTCGTGCGCTGCTCCCCTGTCCTGAGCAGTGGCCGGACACATCCCATACCGCCGCAGTAGCGACAGCTGGGGTGGCGCTGCCGTCCCGCACAACCTAAGTAGCCGCGAAGCTCCCTCGCAAGCAGTACCGGGAGCGGCAGCTCCGTCATCTAGCCCGTGCAATGGCAGTTGAGGCGGGGCCCTCGTCCCTCACAGCCTCAGTTTTGCCTCGAACGGTGGCCGCAATCCAAACCCGAGCAGTAGCGGCAGCGGAAGCTGCGTTCTCTGTCCCGTGCAGTGGCAGCTGGGCGCTGGGAGCTGGTCCGTGAAGATTGTCATCTGCTCAAGAAATTTTGGGTGCCTTGAAGCAGTCCGACCTCGGACCCTATCGGCCTATCCCATCACCTTCTCTCGTACGAATGCCACCACTGGCGCATGGGACATAGCCCCGTTTCAGAGGCTCCGAGTAGCTACCGCTGCTCTTCCATCGTCATAGATGCACGGACACGGAGATCATCAGCCACTAATTAAAAAAAAGTCAGCAATCCCGGTACTGATCATGGCCATGTCAGCGAACACTGCCTGAAACAATCATCACGCAAGAAACGATCGGGATTTATGAGTTGAGGGTGCTGATTTCCGGGATCCAGAGTTTGGGGTTTAATTCCGACACTGCCTATGAGTTCAAGGTTTTTTTTAGACTTTTATATATACAGAATACAACTCGAAAAAAAAATACATACCACACGTCATTTTGCTAAGCAAGCATGTTCCTTCTGAATAGCAACAAGCATATCCCCGTAGCCCTCAGACCCATCATGTTTTGTGAGGTTCAAAATCCAAGTTTCGTTCATATATCAACCAAATTACCAAAATACACTAGAAAAAAATGTAAGACTTGACCAGGATCAGTTAGGTATTGCTTTCCAGCTTTGACCCTCTTCCAGTCTTGTCACACCTCCGGGCCCAGCCGCTACACATAAGCAAAGCCACGAACCGTTCAACTCATCCAGTGAAGGAGTCCTTTTCTTTTTCATATAAAAAATCTATCCATAGTGGAGCAAAAGGACAGGCGTAAAGCCACGCCAATTTGCTATAGTACTCTGGTCATTTTCGTGAGCCCGTGGAAATGAAAACTTGCCTGGCTCTTTTTCTGCTAATTGCGATGGATTTGCTCTTTCTTATCCGGACAAGTTCAAGTTACAAAAAAACAAAAGATAAGTTTGGTACTGCTTTTCTTTCGTATATGCTCTTTGGCAGGGGGGGGGGGGGTATTGGTTAGCTTTCTAGGTAGCGTCCTGCCATCTACTCTCCAAGCCGTATTAGCCGAAGCACAAAATCTGTTCTAAAAAGAAAAGAAAAAATGATGCATTGGATAGGGTACATGTTGTCGTAATGACAAGATATAATGTGGATATCATTTCTCACATACGGCAGAGATGGTTGGAATATATACAATGGATAGGCTAGAGATGTTTCTTAAGGAAACCGGTACAACATCCACTTTGCGGGCCTTTGGGTATTTTATTGTTGGTATTTCTTCGTCTGTCACTTAAGAATCGTATTAAATTGACATTGCATTGGTCAAAACGATATACCGTCTATCCTAAATTAATTGAATCAGTTATGTCTAGATACACCTCTATCTAGACACTAAAGCGTGTCTAGATAATACATATATAGATAAAGTTGAGGCAACTAATTTGAAATGAAGGGATTACATTGACATGGCGTTTTTGCACCCGGGTGCATATGCTCCTGATTTTTTAATGCATTTTTTAAACCCATTTCAGAATGTCAAAAAAAATGGCAAAAAATTTCTCGAGTACATATTGATGTTCTATGTCCTAGGAAAGTCGTTTCACTAAAAAGTGATATCATTGGTGTCATATGTAAAAAAGATAAAATTTGGTGCCAAGAAATGGCTATTAGCGAGAAATTTCTTTATCTTTTTACACAAGACGCAAAATAAGTCGATTATCTACGAAACTTGGTGTGTGTACATAGAATGTCAAAAAAATTGGAATTTTTTGACACTTTAAAATAATTTGTACGGTGGCAGGAGAATATGCACATGGGATCAAATATGCATTTCCAGGATTACATGCCCTTTTTATATTAAAAAAACATATTCCCCATCACTTTGTGGGTTTTTCTTATCCAAGCCGTTTTAGTTGTAGCTCAAAATCCTTTTAAAAAGGAATTTAATTGATGGGTTGGATAGGGCAGATATATTGTCATGATGATATTAGATATGATATCGATCAGTGGATATAGTTTCTTGCATACGGTAGAGTTGGGTGCAATATATTGGATAAAGTAGAGATGATTCTTAAATAAATTGGTGGAATTGTCAGTCTTTGGTCAAAAAAATATGTATATATAGAAACTACAGCTCGTCAAAAGATTTTTTCGATAAAGAGCTCGTCAAAAGATAATACAGGCTACATGTCTTTTTGCTAAACAAGCATATTCCTTCTGAATACGCTTTGCGATTCCTGCACTGTATAACCGGGTACGTATGACCCAGCATCCACGGACCAGTTCACGTAGGATGCCACCGAGGATGCCAGGAAATTGACCTGGCAAGATGAACATCGATATGCTTCACAAAATGTCCAAAACCATTAGCTGTACTGGCCATAATTCCGATGGAAATGTCTTGGTCAGATGGTTAGGTTTCGCATCGCATGTGTTCTTGGTCGGCACACTGGACTCTCCAAGGCTGGCTACCGAGCTGGAGCTTCAGAACTGTCCAAAAACGCCCCAATTAGTCTTGTCTTGTCTGAAGAATGAAGAATAGCCATTTCTAATACTACACCGATTTCAGCTGTTACTGTTATTGCCCACCCAGTTCGATCCTTCCGGCTTTGGAGTGATGTGATGGGGAAGGGTATCTTCATCTGGGAACGCTTGTTTCGATCTTTTGGGGAAAGCATTTGATCCTGAATTCCCTGTGGCCTGCCTGCCTACAATGGAGATGCTGTCCACAATAATTAGTGTGGTAGCGGTGTATGTAGTATCTTTATTCGCATGCCTTGCCTGTTGTGTTCTTCCTCCATCCCTAGCCTCTCGCTCCCTGATGCTTTTCTGGACATTCCCTTTCTGTCAAAGCTTCCATGGAGACGGAGATGGTGTCGGCCATTAGCCAAGAAGAAGAACCACGGATCCGTCTTTGATTAGCTACCATGTCGGTAACATTATTTTCATGAGCACGCCATCAGCAAAAATAGTCACTTGATTAATCGAACTATTTCTGCGATCAAATCACGCAAATTAAGGACGGATATTAGTCTTCCGAACATCCATTATTTTGCCTAACTTGCTTCTAGTAGAACGTTACCATTATCCATTACATATCCACTGCGATCCATAGATATTGACTTCCTCTCCTGGCCATCTTGGAATTCCACGCCCCTTGACAGCAAGCACTGCTTAAACAAAGTACCAGTGCTCCACATAATTGACCGGCACGAGCATGTGGTTAATTAGGCGGCTCGATGGTACTACTAGCAATTAAACCAGCAAGTGGGCTGCTGCCATGCCATGGTCAGATGGTCAAGATCTTCCAATTCCCAACTGTAATAGGAGTAATAGAAGATTATGTGGAAACCAGACTTTGCCCGCTCGCGATAGCGTGTCCTCGTCATCGCAAGTGGTGTGTATTGACAGTGGATCGTCGATCTCATATCGTGGTTGTCCATGTCAATGCGGCTGTGTGGTCAGGCTTTTTCTCCACATGCTAGGGATACTTGGAGAGTATTACAAGGACCTCCCTCGATGAGCAGATGTGATACTCTGGCTCTGATCTTGAAGAATATTGGATGCTTCTTGTCTCAAATTAGAAACATTTAATTGCTATTAGTGGGCGATGATTGTGCACAGTGGTAGCTCGGCTCTAGGTTTAATGATTGTGTGTTTTAGATATGTTTGGAGGAGAGCAGCCCGTGACGCTTTCTGGGTGATAGATGGATCAATGGACGGGGAGAGGAATGAGCGAGGGCGACCGCACCACGGAATGGCATATTGTAAAGGTATTTCTTAGAATAAATTATGTGTCAGCCCTTGAGTTCCACGAGATACTGTAAAAAAAAATGACATGACATATGTACATACGCATGCTATATTGAATCAAGGTGTCTCACAAAATAAAGATCAATTGTGGGTTGCATAGAAAAATAAGTTAAGCAAATTATGATATATTTTTTCATAGTCACAAAAGGCCATATCCATGGGAAGCCCTTAGAGATCAAGCTCAAATAATGGTCATAGTCACAAAAGGCCATACACTTCGTTATTTTTGTAAAAAGAAAGTGTGTGAGTTTTGCTGTGAAAGCTCACACGAGAAGTTGCACGATTTTCTGGAATTGACTATAATTTGCATTTTCCTCGGAATTTTTGATATTGTATACATGCTACCAGATTGTAACATACGTGTGTACCTTTTGTTACCAAATAACGCGGCAGATGTTGCAAGGTGTTTTTGGCCATTTACTACAAGTTTTGTGTGTTTGTTCGGATTTTGCGATGATGCTTATGTGATTTTAAAATGCCACACACACATGTGTTTTTATTTAAATCGTTTGTGATTTTTGTTGAAATAGTTAGTATTTTTTGCAATTGAATTTGCAGCAATTTTTCCTAATAACCACGGCGCAAATACATGGTTTTTTTTGTTGTAGTCATTTGTGATTTTTTTGTTTCAATTCAATCTGCAACAAATAAATTGTTGTTTAAACACTATTTTGTAGCATTACTTTTTAAAATATTGCGATGATTTTGTTGCAACAATTTTTTTTTGTCACCAAATGGGTTACGAATTAGGGTAGCTCATTGCCCAAAACACATGGTCCCGATGAGCTACACCTACACGCAATGCTGCTAACACATCTGCAGGCTTGCTACATCCCCTCGAGGTGTACATTACGCATACTTCTATAAAACACTTACCAAGACTTTGCTTCATATCACAGAGGAGAATACCCAGCGGCCCAGGTTGTATCTCTGTGATGACATCACATTCTTCAAGTTAATGCGATCAGTCTCGAAAGCAATCTTAACAACTCTCAGGTTATAAGCGAGATCAATTGCATTGGTGAGGACCATAGCCTTGGCATGGAAGGCAATACTCTCTTCCCTAGTGGTAAATCATCATTGTTGTATACTGTTGTAAATAACGGGAAGGTCATGGCCAGAGAGATATAATCTTTCGTTTAGGTTGAGAAGGTTAGGACTGCAGATTAATTTCCAAAAAAAAAAAAACAATGACCGGATTTGAGGCTTGTTCTGGTCGAGATGGCAATTGTACAACACAAACAATGACCAAATTTGGCCTCCAAATCAGCTGACCAGCCCAACATCGTCCTTACCGTTAGTTCTTGTTCAATAGAGTAATATTAGCATAGATTACAAGAGACGGTACCGGCCCATCCTGAAAATCCTGGTAAACCCGAGTGGATTGTTTGGTATGCCGGTATTCGACATGGTTGAACCTAAGTAATCCTCACAGAAATCTGAGCTGCTACTGTATTCCAATTCACTACTCTCTTTTTTTTTGCGAAAATTACACTGATCTTTTAATAATCATTAACAACAATACAAAGAGCTCTAAAAGTAATAAAAATAAAAATAAGTTATTGGACAATCTAGCGATGACTACAAACATCAGTGTGAGCCAAATGCGCGCTACCGTCCTCGCTCTTCCATCACCGGGATCAGGTACAACATGTTGTAGTAGAGCTTATTGTAGTAGATAGATGAGAAGTCATCGTGCTAAGGCGACAATTTACTGCAGAAAATTTAGAATTCTATGCAACAAAAAAATAGTGAGAATATTTCGCCGAAACATGATTACTTACTACTTACGGCCTGCATAGGAAAGAAAAGTGTTTGGTACATACGACCGTATTTTTCAGTGAAAGTCCTACAAATTCATAAGATATATACTAGTAGTACGTATTAGTGGCATGGTCCATGTTTTGTTCTTCCTTAATTAAAAGCTACTACATATATGATCGGGCTCCCTGAACCGATGTTGTGTGCTGACGCCGATGTGAACCGCTCGATTGAAGCTTTGAGCATGCATGATATATCCTGCTGTTTTTGTATCAATCAATCACTCACTCCCTGGTGCGTTTCCGTTGGCTGAACATTTCGCTCTGATACAGGACCCGGGACCGAGAGCCCGGGAGGCCGGGACACAACAATCGATGCCGTGAAATCACGCGCGCGCGGCGACCGGGGTCGATCGTCGATCATGCCCCCGCGTGTGTCACGAGCAGGCGTGCCGTGCCCTGCATGCGCGACGTCGGGCGGGCGGCCAGACGGACGGGGCGCCAACGCTACGCATACGGCATACGCGCGCCACAGTCGCATGCTCGGCGTCGACGCCGAGATCGATCTTTGTTTTGTTGCGTTGCATTCAAACTTCCAAGCTAAGGAAGAAAAAGGGCGCGCGTCGCTATACCTTAGCTGAGCTGAGCTGAGCTGAGCTGAGCCGAGCAGGTGGCGGTGGTGGTTTTCGCTGTCCGATAGAGAGAGAGATCGATCCGGATGACGACCGGCGCCGGACGGGACAGGCAACTGGGTTCGGTTGGGTTCAGACCTGGCCGAGGATCGCTTGACGAACTTGCGCGCGCGCGGGCTGCTCGGCCGTTAGTGCCCGCTCCACATCATGCTCGTGCGTGCCGACCCGGAGTCCCCGATTCACCACCCACTCATCAAGTCGCACGGCGGCTGGCTCATCAGGTATTCCTCTCGCGTGCGGATTTGTTTCGTGCGTGCTCCGTTCGGTTCGGAGATAAACAAGACACATTACTGAATCTATGAACCGCGGGAGGTATGGCCCTGCTATTTCCCAGATCCTTTGAACGAGTCTGTACGTCCACAGTGCACTCTGCGAACACACGCCATTTGAACAACCAGACCCAGTTCGGTCCCCCGGTGGAGATATTTTAAGAGCATCTCTAATCGCTGTCCCCTAAACAGCTCCTAAAGAGGTTTGAGGCACGCCTGATGTTTGACCTTTGTCAGCCGCACAAACCAAACTTTTTTTTTTTTGCTTTGGTGTGGTACGATGTCCGGCGACTCGAGCACATCCCGCTATGGATGCGATGTTGCGGCGGCTGAAATGCGTCGCGAGTAGCGAGCTCGCCTCGTCAATGATGCATATGTTTGGACGCAGGGTTTAAACTCGGCGCCTACCTCTAGTTAAAC
Organism: Lolium rigidum; assembly: GCF_022539505.1. Taxonomy (NCBI): domain Eukaryota; kingdom Viridiplantae; phylum Streptophyta; class Magnoliopsida; order Poales; family Poaceae; genus Lolium; species Lolium rigidum. The sequence continues at coordinate 136,240,101 of NC_061511.1, forward strand.
AGCCTCTAGTTAAACAGCGTAATGGCCGCATCTGCCCTCCTCCCACTCTTCGTCGTAAGGGCCGACGCGCTCGACACCGGCTCCTCCTACAACATCTCCCCCTACACCGTTGTTATCACCAGAATTTAACCGAGTCAGAGGTGGGCCGCAATCAAGATGGGCTTAAAGAAATATACATGGAGGATTATGTGAATCGGCCTGTTATACCAAGTTGGGTTTAATTGCCCTTGTATCCGTAAAATATTAGATCGCATCTTAGTTTAGAAAGTAGAATCTTACTCGTGCACGGTTTGATGCACGCCCACATTAGAAAGTCCCCCGGACTATAAATATGTACCTAGGGTTTATGGAATAAACAACAACTCACGTTCAACCCAAAACAAACCAATCTCGGCGCATCGCCAACTCCTTCGTCTCGAGGGTTTCTATCGGGTAAGCGACATGTCGCCTAGATCGCATCTTGCGATCTAGGCAGCACAAGCCCCACGTTGTTCATGCGTTGCTCGTATCGAAGCGCTTTTGATGGCGAGCAACGTAGTTATCATAGATGTGTTAGGGTTAGCATTGTTCTTCGTTTAAGCATGCTTACGTAGTGCAACCCTTGCATATCTAGCCGCCCTCACACCTATCTCAGGTGTGGGGCGGCACCCCGCTTGATCATTATTTAGTAGATCTGATCCGTTACGATTGCTCCTTGTTCTACAAGGATTAGTTTAATATCTCGCAATAGTTAGGCCTTACAAAGGGGGAGGATCCAGTGGCACGTAGGGTGGCGTTCGCAAGTCCTAAACAGGATGTTCCGAGGATCAACTTCATGTTGGTTTTTAGGCCTTGTTTAGGATCGGCTTACGAGCACCGTGCGTGGCCGCGAGGCCCAACCCGGAGTAGGATGATCCGATTATGCGGTGAAACCCCTAAATCGTCGTAGATCTTATTAGCTTTATCTTGATCAAGCAGGACCACCAAGTATTCGTGCACCCCGTACGAATCATGGGTGGATCGGCTCTTTGAGCCGATTCACGGGATAACCCGAGAGCCGATCGAGGCTCGTATTTAATGTTTACATGTATGCCCCGCAGAAACTAAGCGAGGCATCCCCATCACCTTCCCGACCAGGTATAGGTCAGGTGGCACGCCCTTGCACTTCGCATCGCCGCGTGTGACCAGAAGAGCATTGCGGGCCGTCGCTCAGAGGGGTCTCAGCCAGCCGCAGCTCTAGGCTCTTCCCGGCTCTACGGTGTTGACAAGGCCGCTGCCCGCCGGTGGGTTTTGGCAGTCAACACATTCTGGCACGCCCGGAGTGGACTCGGGGAGGAACCCCCGTGTCCTGCAAATGGGTAAAGCCACCAGGGCCGCCCAGGGGATTTGATTTTGACGTGACCAAGACTGAACAAATCTTCGACCTCCTGCTCAAGGAGAAACAGTTGACGATTCCCGAAGGTCTCAAGTTCCCCACGGCGAAAGAGCTAAACGGAAAGCCGTACTGCAAATTCCACAACTCGCTCTCCCATGCCACCAACGACCGCAGGGTGTGGCGTCGGCACATCCAAGCGGCGATAGAGAAGGGGCGTCTAATTTTCAACCGATACGCCATGAAGGTCGACACCCAACCCTTCCCCGCCGTTAACATGGTGGAAGTCACCTACCACGAGGGTTGCCAGCCAGGTCCCTCGTTCGGCATCAACATGGTAGGACCCGGGAACCACTGCGGCAAAGATGGAGATGAGGGCAGCTGCTCTCATAGCAAGGATGCGAGAGGAGGCCGCTCCACGCGATCGGCTCCGTCATGATGGCAAGCGCTACGTCACGAGAGGGAGAGGTGAAGAACATAAGATATCAACGGCCTCTCTCGATCACCTCCTCAACAAATATGTGAGTCAGTATGACCAACGCCGACGGTCCAATTATGATGATGAAGGAGATCGTCTGGCTAGAGAAGCCAGAAGACATCGTCGGCAGAATCGCGATGAGGAGGAGCACGAGCGCTGTGCCAAAGAAGAATCAAGGGAGCAAGACGACAACGCCAGGCACTGGGACTGTCCCTTCTTCAGACACTGCTGGGATTCAGGAATGAGCCGATTGCCCACAATCGGCAATTGCCCAGAATGCAACAAGAAGAAGAAGGAGGCAGCCAACGTGTCTGTGTTCGAGCGCCTAGGGCCTCTCCCGCCACAAAGCAAACGCGGCCGAGTCACCTCGTTGGGCAGATCTTGAGGATTCGGAAGACGAGGGAGAAGTAGAAGAAGACAGGTACCACCGGCCAAGGTGGTGCCCCGACGGACTCAGCCGTTCCCAAAAGCGCAGGGTTCAGCGATTGCGCGGCTCGGAGGAAGCCGAAAGGTTATACCTGTATACGCTAAGGAAGGCACGACCTGATTCGGCTGCAAAGGTTCGGCGAACCCTGGATGAAGAGGGTCGTCCACGGAAAATGGAGTGGCGCCCCAAACAGAGAAAGCCGATGATGAGACATCGGTTGGCACAAACATGGTGCTCGTCTTGCCGACAGAGCTTAGTGCTCCACGACTCTACGGTGCACTCAAGGTGGACGACAGCAAGCGCATCAAGTCAGAGGTTGGGTTGGTTTTATCCAGCCTGACCAAGTAACAAGATTAAACCAATGAGCAAACCGAGGCGAGGCTGATCCTTGTGATCGGCCCCAAAAAGTTTATGAAGGGACATTACGGGACCTTCGATCGGCTCTCCAATGGATATGGAGGCCGATTCCAGCAATCGGCCAAAATTACCTTCTTCACATGTTCTGCTTGCGTTCAACACCGATCTACTGAGCAGTGGCCACGTCGGCAGACGAGAGTCAGCATGGATTTTTGCGAAGCCAACGTGCAAGTGCAGTGCCCTGACTAACCATACAAGCCGATATCTGCAGTCGTCTGGCAGATATCGGCTCGGGGGGCATATAATCAGATGAACATGTGCAGATAAAACATGTGTGAACATGCGTGCAGAGAGACATTGGGGGCCGATTAAGAAAAAACGGCCAAAAAAAAAAAGAACATCTTTGGAACAGCCGATGCAAGGGCATCGACTTCAGAATCAAGAAACAGCCGATGCGTAGCCATCGACTCTAGTTGTGCGATGTTTATCAAGTCTCCACCAAATCCAGGATTTCCAATCTGTGGGGCTAGTTCAGCTGAAACGGAAGATTATCAGCTGTCAGAGGAAGAAAAAGGATCGGCTGTGGCGCATTTTCTCTGACATTCTCGCCTCGAGTAAGGCTCGGGGGGCAACAGGCCTAGTGGATACTCTGTTTGAAGAACCGATGGGGATACCATCGGCCGATCCTTCACTGCGACCTTCCTCACAATGATGAGTACTGAAAAAGATTTTTGGGTTTGTTTGGAAAAGTTCAAAGGTTTTCCTGAAGATTCTGCATTTTCCACCAGATTTAGAAAATCATCGGTTGAAGAAGGGAAGGGTGAATTTCAAAGGACCGATGCGGTACGATCGGCTCATTACGCATTGGCAAAGGGGACGAATCGGCAAGGTCAGTAGAAGAGGGAATCGGCTTAATTAAACTCAGAAGAAATCGGCAAAATCAAATTGGGGAAAAGTTCTTCATTGATTGGGTGAGGTTTCTTACATAAAGAGCTAATTCCTCTCAAAAGGGAAATACTAGGGGATCCATTGCCCCATCTACTACTACTGGCCCTATTCTAGGGGTCCTATCTATGGGCCATCACTGCCCTCGTCGTCGCCGTCGTCGCCACTGTCGGCGCTGCTCCCGGCGGGCTCGTCGTCGCTCCAATAGCCGCCGACCGGGCCCTCGTTGTCTTCGTCTTCTTCGTCAGCGTCGTCCTCGTCGCTGTCGAAATCGCTAAGGTTGCCCGGCCAAGGGCGGAACCGCTTGGCCGGCGGCTCGTCGGAGGAGCTCTCGTCGCCGTCCTCCTCCTCCTCTTCCTCCTCCTTCACCCCCTCGGAGGAGGTGAAGTCATCCCGGGAGAAGCGATCGTCATCGCTCTCCTCCTCCGATTCCCCGCCGGCGAGGAAGCGGAGGTCGCTCTCCCCATCCGTCGAGGACTTGTCGTCCTCGGACCGGATGGAGAAGTTGTGGTCTGGCTCCTCCCCGGCCGCAATGGCGCGGCGGGTGTTGGCCGCGTGGACCGCCGCCGCGTTGTACTCCGGCGTCGGCTCACGGGACGTGGAGGATTGGCTGGCAAGATCCGATGGGGCGAGAGGAGGAAGAAGACATGGTGGCTGGGAGGGCTTTTGGAGTGCTAATGCGAAGGAGATACAGAGGAGAACTGTTCAGAGCGGTTAAATCGAAGGAGGATATAGTGGAAATTCAATGCCACAGTAGTTTCCGAGGAAGTGATGCCTAAAAAAAAAAAAACTGCCAGGTCACGCGGAGAAGTTGAGAAGGCAAGGCATCATCATGAGGGATACTGCGACGGTTCTGCCACGACATGACCCGACGAAGGAAAGCAGAGTGATTTTGGAATTACCAATTCCAAAACCAGGGGGGCATGTGTTATCACCAGAATTTAACCGAGTCAGAGGTGGGCCGCAATCAAGATGGGCTTAAAGAAATATACATGGAGGATTATGTGAATCGGCCTGTTATACCAAGTTGGGTTTAATTGCCCTTGTATCTGTAAAATATTAGATCGCATCTTAGTTTAGAAAGTAGAATCTTACTCGTGCACGGTTTGATGCACGCCCACATTAGAAAGTCCCCTGGACTATAAATATGTACCTAGGGTTTATGGAATAAACAACAACTCACGTTCAACCCAAAACAAACCAATCTCGGCGCATCGCCAACTCCTTCGTCTCGAGGGTTTCTATCAGGTAAGCGACATGCTCGCCTAGATCGCATCTTGCGATCTAGGCAAGCACAAGCCCCACGTTGTTCATGCGTTGATCGTATCGAAGCGCTTTTGATGGCGAGCAACGTAGTTATCATAGATGTGTTAGGGTTAGCATTGTTCTTCGTTTAAGCATGCTTACGTAGTGCAACCCTTGCATATCTAGCCGCCCTCACACCTATCTCAGGTGTGGGGGCGGCACCCCGCTTGATCATTATTTAGTAGATCTGATCCGTTACGATTGCTCCTTGTTCTACAAGGATTAGTTTAATATCCGCAATAGTTAGGCCTTACAAAGGGGGAGGATCCGAGTGGCACGTAGGGTGGCGTTCGCAAGTCCTAAACAGGATGTTCCGAGGATCAACTTCATGTTGGTTTTTAGGCCTTGTTTAGGATCGGCTTACGAGCACCGTGCGTGGCCGCGAGGCCCAACCCGGAGTAGGATGATCCGATTATGCGGTGAAAACCCTAAATCGTCGTAGATCTTATTAGCTTTATCTTGATCAAGCAGGACCACCAAGTATTCGTGCACCCCGTACGAATCATGGGTGGATCGGCTCTTTGAGCCGATTCACGGGATAACCCGAGAGCCGATCGAGGCTCGTATTTAATGTTTACATGTATGCCCCGCAGAAACTAAGCGAGGCATCCCCATCACCTTCTCCGACCAGGTATAGGTCGGGTGGCACGCCCTTGCACTTCGCATCGCCGCGTGTGACCAGAAGAGCATTGCGGGCCGTCGCTCGGAGGGGTCTCAGCCAGCCGCAGCTCTAGGCTCTTCCCGGCTCTACGGTGTTGACAAGGCCGCTGCCCGCCGGTGGGTTTTGGCAGTCAACAACCGTGCCGAAGCGCGAGGTGAAGGAGGAGTACGAGACTCGAACGCCTCGGCGCAGACGTGGCAGCGGTGGTGGTGGCCTAACCATCCGTGAGTCGGTGCCGCAACAGCAATGGGCGGCATGTGGTAGCGCCGACCTTCTCTGCCCGAAGCCGGAAGTGAAGGAGGAGGAGGACGACGAGGTGGTGCCGCTCCTCCGCTAGCAGCGACGACCCCGATGACATGGCGGGATACAACACCGTGTACATGTCGTCGCTAAACGACCACATCGCATGGGCGGGGAACATCTACGACATGATAGCCATGTCCATCCACGAGAGCGGCAGTCTGCTTGTCAACCTCACGCGCGACGACGGCGAAGCTGGTTCCAGCGGCACGGTCAAGGAGGAGCTTGCCGACCCTCGCGGCAAGCAGGACATCATGACTAACGACTACTATAACTTCTTCCAGTACTACGACCGCTCCGAGTTAGTTTATATTTATTTAAATTTTGTCGGTTTTCATTCAAATCTTCGTAATATGTAAATTTTTTGAATGAATTCGATTGTTTCATGTTGAATTTAATTTTTTTAAATTTCTGTTTGCGGAATGCGACTGCAAACACTAGTAGAGAAAGAGCCTTTAATCCCGGTTGGCAATAGCCATTAATCCTGGTTGCACAACCGGGATTAAATATGCGCAACTAAAGCCCCCCCTTTAGTCGCGGTTGCTTACGAACCGCGACTAAAGGCCCATCCATGTGGCCGCCAGCAGTCCGTCTGGGCGGAGGACCTTTAGTCGCGGTTCTCCTGGCCAACCGCGACTAAAGGCCCCCCCTAAATCTGGTTTCTTTTTAGTTTGTATTGTTTATTTCTTTTATATTTTATTTTGTGTTTTATTTTAATTTTGAAGAAGTTTCAGTATACATATTCTACGGTACTATATACATGCATATGAATGTATAATTTCAAACAAATTTGAAATTAGAACCAAGAAGAATTCAAGAGGAATATACAATATATATTCAATATCGGATGACCATATACAATTTTGAACAAGTTTCCATACATAATTTACGGCATCAGAAGTTCTACGTCCTCGTAATAGTGTTTTTCCTTTAGGATGGAGGACTTCCCTCATGAACCATCCTGCTAGTTCCTCTTGAATTGGTCGGAAGCGAGCTTCTGGACTAAGCGTCTTCCGGAAGTTAGTCCTCTTGACGCTGTTATCCGACGGCTTCCGCTCAGAGGTGTATCTCCGGATGAACTCACAAACATAGTATCCACATAGATTGGTCCCCGGCCGGTGGCTGCATAAATTCACCGACCGTTTCATCTGTGAACCGTCTCCAAACCCTACGAGGCAAAGAAAATTAAATGAACAAGAGAGTTATTAGTTACTTGATATTAGGCAATGGTTGATCGATATAGAGCGTAAATGAATGAAAATAATTAGTTTTGCAGCATTCTTCTCATGTTGACCCAAAGCTTTGCATCCATATTCAGAGAGTCGATGACGAGAACTCTGGAGGTGTGAAATTCAATTACTAGCAGTAATCCAGATGGAACCTGCGGACACGATACATGCACAGTCATGCATAACTCATCGATTAGACATACCATGCATGGAGTAAACAAAAGAGAATGTGCTCAAGACAGAAACACTCACCCAAAATGGTAAGGAAATAGAATTTCACTTTTGAGTTGCTGCTTTGTAAGAAAAAGCCACATGTCTTGCTCCACGTCGGAGGGGTGTTTTTGTAACACATATCCATTAACTATTTGTGGGTCAATGAACCCAACATCGTGGATGTTCCTTATTCTGCATTCCCTAATCTTCATTCTGCATAATAGCGTACACAACAATATAGTTAGGACAATATATATATATATATATATATATATATATATATATATATATATATATATAGTGCGGCAATGAACGAGATGAGGTAGAAATAAATCACTTACAGAACGTAGCAACTGATGATAGATTTGTCGAGCTCACGCAGATTGAACAGCTGGAACAATTCACTCATATGAATTGTTACATAGTAACGTTTGAAGTGATGCTCATGTCTAACTTCCGCATAAATATATTCTTTGCCGGCGTTAGTTTTTATGTAACCCTTGTACCAACGTAGCCGATTTTTCATTTGTGGAGGTAGATCCTCTTCCTGCGCAGGCTCGACGAGAGGCCCATTCGATACATATGTAATTGCTACCTCACTTATTGGCGCCTCCTCAAGGCCTAACACTGCACGAAGAGTCATACCGATCTGGGCCGCTTGTTCTCTGGCACCGTTACAGTCATTCTCTGTGCTGCCGCAGCTGCTATGAGTGTGGGGTCCATTATTTCAGCATCCGGACCGGCGGCTTTCACTATGAGCGGGAGGATCGATTATTTACTTTGTTCCCCGAGCTGGGCAACTCGTTTCCCGCTTTTTTTACTTTCTAATTCTTTCTCGACCTCCTCCAAGGCTTTCTTCTCCTGCTTCTCCGCCAAGTCTTTCTTCTCCTTCAACATGAGTGCTTGCCTACGAAGTTCACGTGCATAGTCGTCAGGCATATTCTTCTCGGCTTGGGACGGTGTGCTCAAAAATGACTTGGCCCACTTCTTTTCCTTGTAAAAAAATACTGGCTTGGCCTCAGGCTCTCTTTTCGCCTTCATATCCGCCTTCCATTTCTCATGCTGAGCAGCCGCGGCCGCGTCGACTGATGTCTACGGGAGCTTCTATTCTTGTAGACAGTGTTGGGCCTCCAAGAGCAGAGGTTTGTAGAACAGCAGCAAGTTTCCCTTAAGTGGATCACCCAAGGTTTATCGATCTCAGGGAGGAAGAGGTCAAAGATATCCCTCTCATGCAACCCTGCAACCACAAAGCAAGAAGTCTCTTGTGTCCCCAACACACCTAATAGGTGCACTAGTTCGGCGAAGAGATAGTGAAATACAGGTGGTGCAAATAAGTATGAGCAGGTGGCAACGGCACCGTAAAAGTGCTTTGCCCAGGACAAGTAAACAAGCAAGTAGTAACGCAGAAGAAAACAAGAAACAAACAAGTAGTAGCAGTATTTAGGAACAAGGCTTAGGGATTAGACTTTCACTAGTGGACACTCTCAATATTGATCACATAACGTAATAGATAAATGCATACTCTACACTCTCTTGTTGGATGATGAACACATTGCGTAGGATTACACGAACCCTCAATGCCGGAGTTAACAAGCTCCACAATTCAATGTTCATATTTAAATAACCTTAGAGTGCAAGAAAGATCAATACGACTAAACCAAGTACTAACACAAGCATGCACACTCGTCACCTTCACGCTATGTAGGAGGAATAGATCACATCAATACTATCATAGCAATAGTTAACTTCACAATCTACAAGAGATCATGATCATAGCATACGCCAAGTACTAACACGGATGCACACACCGTCACCATTACACCGTGCAGGAGGAATAAACTACTTTAATAACATCACTAGAGTAGCACATAGATAAATTGTGATACAAAACACATTGCAATCATAAAGAGATATAAATAAGCACTTCACTACGCCATTCATAACAGTGAGTAAGTATTCTGTGAAATATAGCCTAAGAGACCCACACGGTGCACACACTCGTCACCTTTACACACGTGGGACAAGGAGTCTCCTGGAGATCACATAAGTAAAACTCACTTGACTAGCATAGTGACATCTAGATTACAAGCATCATCATATGAATCTCAATCATGTAAGGCAGCTCATGAGATTATTGTATTGAAGTACATAGGAGAGAGATGAACCACATAGCTACCGGTGCAGCCCCGAGCCTCGATGGAGAACTACTCCCTCCTCATGGGAGCAGCAGCGGTGATGAAGATGGCGGTGGAGATGGCAGCGGTGTCGATGGAGAAGCCTTCCGGGGCACTTCCCCGCTCCGGCAGGGTGCCGGAACAGAGACTCCCGTCCCCGGATCTTGGCTTCGCGATGGCGGCGGCTCCGGAAGGTTTTCCGTATCGTGGTTCTTCGCAATAGGGTTTTCGCGACGGAGGCTTTAAATAGGCGGAAGGGCAGCCTCGGAGGGGGCTCGGGGCCACCACACCATAGGGCGGCGCGGCCCCCTTCCGGCCGCGCCGTGGTGTGGTGTGGGGCCCCCAGGGCTTCCCTCTGGTGGCTCTCGGGTGTTCTGGAAGGCTCCGGGAAAAATAGGGACCTGGGTCTTGATTTCGTCCAATTTCGAGAATATTTCTTTACTAGGATTTCTGGAACCAAAAATAGCATAAAACAGGAACTGGCTCTTCGGCATCTTGTTAATAGGTTAGTTCCAGAAAATGCACGAATATGACATAAAGTGTGCATAAAACATGTAGGTATCATCAATAATATGGCATGGAACATAAGAAATTATCGATACGTCGGAGACGTATCAAGCATCCCCAAGCTTAGTTCTCGCTCGTCCCGAGCAGGTAAAACGATAACAAAGATAATTTCTGAAGTGACATGCCATCATAACCTTGATCATACTATTTGTAAACATATGTAGTGGATGCAGCGATCAAAACAATGGTAATGACATGAGTAAACAAGTGAATCATAAAGCAAAGACTTTTCATGAATAGTACTTCAAGACAAGCATCAATAAGTCTTGCATAAGAGTTAACTCATAAAGCAATAAATCAAAGTAAAGGTATTGAAGAAACACAAAGGAAGATTAAGTTTCAGCGGTTGCTTTCAACTTATAACATGTATATCTCATGGATAATTGTCAACATAGAGTAATATAACACGTGCAATATGCAAGTATGTAGGAATCAATGCACAGTTCACACAAGTGTTTGCTTCTTGAGGTGGAGAGAAATAGGTGAACTGACTCAACATAAAAGTAAAAGGAATGGTCCTTCAAAGAGGAAAGCATCGATTGCTATATTTGTGCTAGAGCTTTTATTTTGAAAACATGAAACAATTTTGTCAACGGTAGTAATAAAGCATATGAGTTATGTAAATTATATCTTACAAGTTGCAAGCCTCATGCATAGTATACTAATAGTGCCCGCACCTTGTCCTAATTAGCTTGGACTACCGGATCTTTGCAATGCACATGTTTTAACCAAGTGTCACAATGGGGTACCTCCATGTCGCATGTACAAAGGTCTAAGGAGAAAGCTCGCATTTTGGATTTCTCGCTTTTGATTATTCTCAACTTAGACATCTGACATAGGCATCCCAAATGGGCTTGCCGAAGATAGTACCCGGGGTTTATTGAAGGCCCATTATCCGAAGAATAAGAAGATTCGGGAGCCCAAGATATATTAAGGAAAGTTAGAGTTGTAATAAGAAGTGCTATTTGTAATCTGGCGGGATGAGTTAGAAAGCGTCCCGGACTCTGTAACTTGTACGAAACGAAACCCTCGGCTCCACCTCCTATATAAAGGGGGAGTCGAGGGACGAAGAGATCATCAAATCATTGTTCACAAACCTTAGTTTTCATAATCGTCGAGTACTTTTCGGCTGAAACTTTCGAGATCTACTTACCCTCTGCTTCTAACCAAACCCTAGCCTATAATCCATAGGCATTGACAAGTTGATACCTTGTCAATTGGCGCCGTCTGTGGGGATTAGAGGCGTAAGGATCTGATCTCGATGGCACGTTCAAGATCTTCGACATCGTCAACCGCAAGCAACACAATGGATCGAGGTAAACAGATCGCTGCCGGTCTTGTCGATTTTATTCCTCACCCACCCTCCCGTTTGGATGCATATGCGTATCTGGCGGAGCCCATGGAGATGACGTTCGGAAGGTTTCACTTTCGCGTCGAGAAGGAAGGATCGTATCGTATCGAAATTCCGATTTCGTCGGGATCGTCGGCGGTCGATTCCGATTTTTCAAGCTATGCATCGTCAACCGGGTCAGGAGAAGAAGAAACTTCGGAAACACGTTACGTTAGCACCAGAGCAAGAGAGAAACTCGCCAAGATCTTCGGCAACATATCGTTCGAGTCATCTGCGGACTCATATATAAGCGATGATTCAAGCGATGTCGACAGTTACGACTTCATCGACAAATCTATCACAGTGGGCAAGGTCTTCATCAATCTCAACAATGATGTCACCAAACCCAACATAGATCCGAGCACAAAATATCATCGCATTTATGCCATTGAAAATCAAGAGGAAACATCAGAGGCTTTCGACGATTTGGGTAATCCCTATGTCGATCCCTCAGATCTAAGGAGAGGTATGGGCACTAAATATGTCGGGCCCACACCACGCGTCAGAGTTCAACTTCCACAAACGGCCTGTGATAGAGCTGCAAAAGCTTTAGATGGTTCGGAGCCAATGACGACAACTGCTACAGTCCAAGAATTGCAAGCTTATCAATATAGGCTCGCACGAGCTGCCAGAGAATTGGAAAAACAGACAGCTGAGTTGAACAGGAGAAAGGAGGCAGCTTCTGCATCCAGCAGGAGAAGGGCAGATCTAAGTCGACAATCTAGAACCTCGGGAGATAGTCATAGAGAAGCTCGGAACAGAGCAAGGTCCAGATTGCAACATATACCTGAAGGAGAAAGAGAGTACCTGGTTCAAAATCTCGACATGTCTTTTATGTCGATAGACACAAGAGGGAATATTATCCCTAAAACACCGTAAGCCGGGTATATGGCGACACAAGCCTTTATCCTTGCATCCAGTGCCACCTCCAGGAGATCCAAGGGAGGCTTTGTACAATATGGCGATAGCAGGACAAGAAGTCATGGGAACGGCGTTTGTATCAACACCGCCGAAGGAGCCGCAAGGCAAAATAGTCCACGACCTACGGCAGCAGCAGCAAGCAAATGTTGAAGGAACAAGTGGAGCAAGAGATACGGCAGCACAAGCAAGGGTAGACAGAGCACGGCAAGGCGAAGGGAACATCGACAATCCCCAGAACTAAACGACGAGGATATGTGCGGTTTGCCGTGCTTCACAAGGAGAGTACGAAAAACTCGAGTCCCTTCGGGATTTAAGTTGCCTGATCACTTCAAAAAATTCGACGGCCTGCAAGATCCAGAGGATTGGTGATACGTCTCCGACGTATCGATAATTTCTTATGTTCTATGCCATATTATTGATGATACCTACATGTTTTATGCACACTTTATGTCATATTCGTGCATTTTCTGGAACTAACCTATTAACAAGATGCCGAAGTGCCGCTTCTGTTTTCTGCTGTTTTTGGTTTCGTAAATCCTAGTAACGAAATATTCTCGGAATTGGACGAAATCAAAGCCCAGGGGCCTATTTTCTCACGAAGCTTCCGGAAGTCCGAAGGAGAGACGAAGAGGGGCCACGGAGGGGCCACACTATAGGGCGGCGCGGCCCCCTTGGCCGCGCGGCCCCGTGGTGTGGGGCCCCCGTGCCGCCTCTTGACCTACCCTTCCGCCTACAAATAGCCTCCGTGACGAAACCCCCGCATCGAGAGCCACGATACGGAAAACCTTACCGAGACGTCGTCGCCGCCGATCCCATCTCGGGGGATCCAGGAGATCGCCTCCGGCACCCTGCCGGAGAGGGGAATCATCTCCCGGAGGACTCTACGCCGCCATGGTCGCCTCCGGTGTGATGAGTGAGTAGTCTACCCCCGGACTATGGGTCCATAGCAGTAGCTAGATGGTTGTCTTCTCCCCATTGTGCTATCATTGTCGGATCTTGTGAGCTGCCTAACATGATCAAGATCATCTATCCGTAATTCTATATGTTGTGTTTGTCGGGATCCGATGGATAGAGAATACTATGTCATGTTAATTATCAAGTTATTATACATGTGTTGTTTATGATCTTGCATGCTCTCCGTTTCTAGTAGAGGCTCTGGCCAAGTTTTTACTTTTAACTCCAAGAGGGAGTACTTATGCTCGATAGTGGGTTCATGCCTGCATTGGCACCCGGGACGATGTGATGTAAAGTTCTAAGGTTGTGTTGTGTTGTTGCCACTAGGGATAAAACATTGATGCTATGTTCGAGGATGTAGTTATTGATTACATTACGCACCATACTTAATGCAATTGTCTCGTTGTTTAGTAACTTAATACCGGAGGGGGTTCGGATGATAACCTCGAAGGTGGACTTTTTAGGCATAGATGCAGCTTGGATGGCGGTCTATGTACTTTGTCGTAATGCCCAATTAAATCTCACTATACTTATCATGTCATGTATGTGCATTGTTATGCCCTCTCTATTTGTCAATTGCCCGACCGTAATTTGTTCACCCAACATGCTTTTATCTTATGGGAGAGACACCTCTAGTGAACTGTGGACCCCGGTCCATTCTTTAATACTGAAATACAAATCTGCTGCAATACTTGTTTTTACTATTTTCTCTCGCAAACAATCATCTTCCACACAATACGGTTAATCCTTTGTTACAAGCAAGCCGGTGAGATTGACAACCTCATCTGTTTCGTTGGGGCAAAGTACTTTGGTTGTGTTGTGCAGGTTCCACGTTGGCGCCGGAATCTCCGGTGTTGCGCCGCACTACATCCCGCCGCCATCAACCTTCAACGTGCTTCTTGGCTCCTCCCGGTTCGATAAACCTTGGTTTCTTTCTCGAGGGAAAACTTGCTGCCGTGCGCATCATACCTTCCTCTTGGGGTTGCCCAACGAACGTGTGAAATACACGCCATCAAGCTCTTTTTCCGGCGCCGTTGCCGGGAACGAAGGAAAGTTACACCACAAAGATTTTCAACTCCCACGTCAACAGACTCTTTTTCTCGGCGCCGTTGCCGGGGAGATCAAGACACGCTCGCAAGGGGAGTCTCCACTTCTCAATCTCTTTACTTTGTTTTTGTCTTGCTTTATTTTATTTACTACTTTGTTTGCTGCACTTATATCAAAACACAAAAAAATTAGTTGCTAGCTTTACTTTATTTGCTATTTTGTTTGCTATATCAAAAACACAAAAAAATTAGTTACTTGTTTTACTTTACTTAATATCATGCATGTTTTTATTTCACTAGTTAAGCATAATGGAAAACAACAAAAATATGAGAGATCTTTATGAACTTTATCTTGAATTAGGACATGATGTGTTTGAAGAGAGAATTAAAAAACCCATGGAACTTTATATGCATGCTAATGGGAATGTTATTACTATGGATGCTTTGAACACCATTGTTGCTAATGCTATGGAAAATTCTAAGCTTGGGGAAGCTGGCTCGATGAGCATGATCTTTTTAGTCCCCCAAGCATTGAGGAGGAAATTTTCTTTTATGATTACAATATGCCTCTTACACTTGATGAGAATAATAATGATAGCTACTTTGTTGAATTTGCTCCCACTATTACTAATAAAATTGATTATGCCTATGTGGAGAGTAATAATTTTATGCATGAGACTCATGATAAGAATGCTTTATGTGATAGTTATATTGTTGAGTTTGCTCATGTTGCTACTGAAAGTTATTATGAGAGAGGAAAATATGGTTGTAGAAATTTTCATGTCACTAAAATGCCTCTCTATGTGCTGAAATTTTTGAAACTACACTTGTTTTATCTTCCTATGCTTGTTACTTTGCTCTTCATGAACTTGTTTATTTACAAGATTCCTATGCATAGGAAGAATGTTAGACTTAAATGTGTTTTGAATTTGCCTCTTGATGCTCTCTTTTGCTTCAAATACTATTTCTTGCGAGTGCATCATTAAAACTGCTGAGCCCATCTTAACGGCTATAAAGAAAGAACTTCTTGGGAGATAACCCATGTGTTTTTACTACAGTATTTTTGTTTTATATTTGTGTCTTGGAAGTTGTTTACTACTGTAGCAACCTCTCCTTATCTTAGTTTTATGTTTTGTTGTGCCAAGTAAAGTCTTTGATAGAAAAGTAAGTACTAGATTTGGATTACTGCGCAGAAACGGATTTCTTTGCTGTCACGAATCTGGGTCTAATTCTCTGTAGGTAACTCAGAAAATTATGCCAATTTACGTGAGTGATCCTCAGATATGTACGCAACTTTCATTCAATTCGAGCATTTTCGTTTGAGCAAGTCTGGTGGCCTAATAAAATCCATCTTTACGGACTGTTCTGTTTTGACAGATTCTGCCTTTTATTTCGCATTGCCTCTTTTGCTATGTTGGATGAATTTCTTTGATCCATTAATGTCCAGTAGCTTTATGCAATGTCCAGAAGTGTTAAGAATGATTGTGTCACCTCTGAACATGTGAATTTTTATTATGCACTAACCCTCTAATGAGTTGTTTCGAGTTTGGTGTGGAGGAAGTTTTCAAGGATCAAGAGAGGAGTATGATGCAATATGATTAAGGAGAGTGAAAGCTCTAAGCTTGGGGATGCACCCGGTGGTTCACCCCTGCATATATTAAGAAGACTCAAGCGTCTAAGCTTGGGGATGCCCAAGGCATCCCCTTCTTCATCGACAACATTATCAGGTTCCTCCCCTGAAACTATATTTTTATTCGGCCACATCTTATGCACTTTGCTTGGAGCGTCGGTTTGTTTTTGTTTTGTTTGAATAAAATGGATCCTAGCATTCACTTTATGGGAGAGAGACACGCTCCGCTGTTGCATATGGACAAATATGTCCTTAGGTTCTACTCATAGTATTCATGGCGAAGTTTCTCCTTCGTTAAATTGTTATATGGTTGGAATTGGAAAATGCTACATGTAGTAACTCTAAAATGTCTTGGATAATTTGATACTTGGCAATTGTTGTGCTCATGTTTAAGCTCTTGCATCATATACTTTGCACCCATTAATGAAGAAATACTTAGAGCTTGCTAATTTGGTTTGCATATTTGGTTTCTCTAGAGTCTAGATAACATCTAGTATTGAGTTTTGAACAACAAGGAAGACGGTATGGAGTCTTATAATGTTTACCATATGTCTTTTATGTGAGTTTTGTCTGTACCGTTCATCCTTGTGTTTGTTTCAAATAGCCTTGCTAGCCTAAACCTTGTATCGAGAGGGAATACTTCTCATGCATCCAAAATACTTGAGCCAACCACTATGCCATTTGTGTCCACCATACCTACCTACTACATGGTATTTATCCGCCATTCCAAAGTAAATTGCTTGAGTGCTACCTTTAAAATTCCATCATTCACCTTTGCAATATATAGCTCATGGGACAAATAGCTTAAAAACTATTGTAGCATTGAATATGTACTTATGCACTTTATCTCTTATTAAGTTGCTTGTTGAGCGATAACCATGTTTCGGGGACGCCATCAACTATTTCTTGTTGGATATCATGTGAGTTGCTATGCATGTCCGTCTTGTCCGAAGCAAGAGAGATCTACCACCTTCATGGTTGGAGCATGCATGTTGTTAGAGAAGAACTTTGGGCCGCTAACTAAAGCCATGATTCATGGTGGAAGTTTCAGTTTGGACACATATCCTCAATCTCATATGAGAATAATAATTGTTGCCACATGCTTATGCATAAAAGAGGAGTCCATTATCTCGTTGTCCATGTTGTCCCGGTATGGATGTCTAAGTTGAGAATAATCAAAAGCGAGAAATCCAAAATGCGAGCTTTCTCCTTAGACCTTTGTACAGAGCGGCATGGAGGTACCCCATTGTGACACTTGGTCAAAACATGTGCATTGCAAAGATCCGGTAGTCCAAGTTAATTAGGACAAGGTGCGGGCACTATTAGCATACTATGCATGAGACTTGCAACTTGTAAGATATAACTTTCATAGCTCATATGCTTTATTACTACCGTTGACAAAATTGTTTCATGTTTTCAAAATAAAAGCTCTAGCACAAATATAGCAATCGATGCTTTCCTCTTTGAAGGACCATTCTCTTTACTTTTATGTTGAGTCAGTTTACCTATCTCTCTCCACCTCAAGAAGCAAACACTTGTGTGAACTGTGCATTGATTCCTACATATTTGCATATTGTACTTGTTATATTACTCTATGTTGACAATTATCCATGAGATATACATGTTACAAGTTGAAAGCAACCGCTGAAACTTAATATTCCTTTGTGTTGCTTCAATACCTTTACTTTGATTTATTGCTTTATGAGTTAACTCTTATGCAAGACTTATTAATGCTTGTCTTGAAGTACTATTCATGAAAAGTCTTTGCTATATGATTCACTTGTTTACTCATGTCATCACCATTGTTTTGATCGCTGCATCCACTACATATGTTATAAATAGTATGATCAAGGTTATGATGGCATATCACTTCAGAAATTATCTTTGTTATCGTTTTACCTGCTCGGGACGAGCAGAACTAAGCTTGGGGATGCTTGATACGTCTCCGACGTATCGATAATTTCTTATGTTCTATGCCATATTATTGATGATACCTACATGTTTTATGCACACTTTATGTCATATTCGTGCATTTTCTCGGAACTAACCTATTAACAAGATGCCGAAGTGCCGCTTGTCTGTTTTCTGCTGTTTTTGGTTTCGTAAATCCTAGTACCGAAATATTCTCGAATTGGACGAAATCAAAGCCCAGGGGCCTATTTTCTCACGAAGCTTCCGGAAGTCCGAAGGAGAGACGAAGAGGGGCCACGGAGGGGCCACACTATAGGGCGGCGCGGCCCCCCTTGGCCGCGCGGCCCCGTGGTGTGGGGCCCCGTGCCGCCTCTGACCTACCCTTCCGCCTACAAATAGCCTCCGTGACGCTACCCCCCGCACCGAGAGCCACGATACGGAAAACCTTACTGAGACGCCGTCGCCGCCGATCCCATCTCGGGGGATCCAGGAGATCGCCTCCGGCACCCTGCCGGAGAGGGGAATCATCTCCCGGAGGACTCTACGCCGCCATGGTCGCCTCCGGTGTGATGAGTGAGTAGTCTACCCCTGGACTATGGGTCCATAGCAGTAGCTAGATGGTTGTCTTCTCCCCATTGTGCTATCATTGTCGGATCTTGTGAGCTGCCTAACATGATCAAGATCATCTATCTCTAATTCTATATGTTGTGTTTGTCGGGATCCGATGGATAGAGAATACTATGTCATGTTAATTATCAAGTTATTATACATGTGTTGTTTATGATCTTGCATGCTCTCCGTTTCTAGTAGAGGCTCTGGCCAAGTTTTTACTTTTAACTCCAAGAGGGAGTACTTATGCTCGATAGTGGGTTCATGCCTCGCATTGACACCGGGACAAGTGACGTAAAGTTCTAAGGTTGTGTTGTGCCGTTGCCACTAGGGATAAAACATTGATGCTATGTTCGAGGATGTAGTTATTGATTACATTACGCACCATACTTAATGCAATTGTCCGTTGTTTAGCAACTTAATACCGGAGGGGGTTCGGATGATAACCTCGAAGGTGGACTTTTAGGCATAGATGCAGCTTGGATGGCGGTCTATGTACTTTGTCGTAATGCCCAATTAAATCTCACTATACTTATCATGTCATGTATGTGCATTGTTATGCCCTCTCTATTTGTCAATTGCCCGACCGTAATTTGTTCACCCAACATGCTTTTATCTTATGGGAGAGACACCTCTAGTGAACTGTGGACCCCGGTCCATTCTTTAATACCGAAATACAAATCTGTCGTAATACTTGTTTTTACTATTTTCTCTGCAAACAATCATCTTCCACACAATACGGTTAATCCTTTGTTACAGCAAGCCGGTGAGATTGACAACCTCACCGTTTCGTTGGGGCAAAGTACTTTGGTTGTGTTGTGCAGGTTCCACGTTGGCGCCGGAATCTCCGGTGTTGCGCCGCACTACATCCCGCCGCCATCAACCTTCAACGTGCTTCTTGGCTCCTCCTGGTTCGATAAACCTTGGTTTCTTTCTGAGGGAAAACTTGCTGTTGTGCGCATCATACCTTCCTCTTGGGGTTGCCCAACGAACGTGTGAAATACACGCCATCAATTGGCTAGTTGATTACCTCGAGACGGTAAA
>NC_061511.1:136259712-136285507 GCF_022539505.1 Lolium rigidum
GCATGATATATAAACATTTATCATAAACATAGAGATATAAATAATAACTACTTTTATTATTGCCTCTAGGGCATATCTCCTTCATGAACGTGTTATGCCATTTGCAGTATGGCTTTCCGTTCAGCTCTTGCACCGTGGGGATCTTGTGGCCTTCGGGTAACTTTAGCTGCTTCTCCTTGAGTAAGAGGTCGAAAATCTGCTCAGCTTTGGTCACGTCGAAGTCAAACCCTTTTGGAGGACCTTGTGGCTTAACCCACTTACGGGACACGGGCTTGCCCCCGAGTCCATTCAGCCACTCGCTACCTCTTGATCTCCCGCAGCACCTTCATCTTCATCCGCCTCAACCGGGACCACCGCACACTTGAATTTATCCCGGTAAACATCCGGGTGGCGCTTGTTCATATGCCGACGCCTTCGCACCATGTGCGCCGGTGAAGGGTAGTCCGCTTGGGAGGCCACGTCCTTGATCGATGATGAGAGACCCACCACCGCCAACTCGACTACTTCTTTTTCACTTACATGAACCGAATAGCATCGGTTCCTAACGGTCCTGAAGCGCTGGACGTATTCTGCCACTGTTTCCCCGCGCTTCTGTCGTACTTGTGCTAGATCGGCAATGCCAGCCTCGGAAGCCTCTGAGTGATACTTCACGTGGAACTGTTCTTCCAACTGCTTCCAAGTTCGGATTGAGTTTGGTGGCAGCGACGTGTACCACCTGAAAGCCGATCCTGTGAGGGACTGTGCGAAGAACCTCACACGCAGCTCGTCCGATGCTGAGATCGTGCCCAGCCTGTGCCAAATATCGGCTCACATGCTCGATGGAGCTGGAACCATCCGATCCATTAAACTTTGTGAAATCAGGGAGCCGATATTTGGGTGGTAGCGGGATCAACTCGTACTCGTTGGGGTACGGCTTGGAATAGCCGATTGTCCTCCTTTTCGGCATCATGCCGAACAGGTCTTTCAGAATTGTACAAATCTGATCCGCGGTCGAACTCTGAAAATTCGCCGGGGTGGCATACTTAGCCAGCCATGCTTGCTTTTCCAGCTCTGAGCCAACTGCAGGAGCTGAGCTCTGGAGGTTTGTCGGAGTGGCGTACTTAGCTAGCCACGTCTGCTTCTCAAGATCTGTTCCCGAAGCTCCTCCCCGTTGTTCCGAAGTCCCTGCTGTTGCAGCCTGGTTCGAGAGTGCCCAGTTACTGCAGTCCGGCACGTACGCGCACGTGTATCCGTGGGGGATCTCCTTGGGCGCCTCATGTAAGAATTGGTAGTCACTAGGGTCACCACCAATCTTGTAGACGACGTATGCCGATGAACTCGGCACTTCTGGTGCTGCCAACGCGAACGGCAGCGATGGACGGGACTGGAGTGGCATCTCTCCTAGGTAAGTCCCCAGAGCTGGTCCTGACGGAGAATACTGATGGCTCATGATTTCCTGGATCACGCGCGAGCGACACGCTCCAAAGTGTTCACCAGGCTCTCGAATGGCGGTGCAGCGAATGAGCCACCATGAAGTTGATCTCCCGACACAGCCGACCTGGTGCGTTCTTCGACGGGGTGGACAGGTCCACTCCATCGAGCGTGCCTTCAGTGAGAACCCTTTCCACCCGATGCCATGTGAGCGGGTTCGTGGAAAGAGCCGATGAGGTCGGCTTCGAGGACCGCTTTGATCTCGTCATGCTTCTTCTTGAGCTCCTCGCTCGGATCCTCATACTTGACCGGAGTGCCTTCCGCCATCTCGGATGTAGATGGCGACGCGGTTGATGTCGAAGATTGTCCCACCGGCGTGCCGAATGTGTTGCGGTCGAAACCCACCGGCGGGCAGCGACGGGCAACACCGTAGAGCCGGGAATCTCCCGGGACTCGCGGCGGCCCTGGTCCCTCCGAGCGACGGCCCGCAGAGCCTTCGGCACGCACGTCCGATGCTGATGCAAGGGCGTGCCACCCGACCTATACCTGGTCGGAAGGTGTTGGATGATGCCTCACTTAGTTTCCTGCATGGCATACACGTAAACGTTAAATACGAGCCTCGATCGGCTCTCGAAGTTGTCCCGTGAATCGGCTCAAAGAGCCGATCCACCCATGATACGTACGAGGTGTACGATCGGATGGTGGTCCTGCTTGATCAAGATAAAGCTAAAACGACCTACTACGATTTGGGGTTTTCACCGCATAATCGGAACATCCTACTCGTGATCGAGCTCGGCGGCCACGCACGGTGATCGTAAACCGACCCTAGACAAGGCCTAAAAACCAACACGAAGTTGATCCTCGGAACATCCCGCCTAGGGCTAGCAAACTACACCCTACGCGCCACTGGATCCTTCGACCCGTTTGTAAGGCCTAACGATGCGAGATATTAAACTAATCCTTGAAGAACAAGGAGCAATCATAACGGATCGGATCTACTAAACAATGATCAAGCGGGTGCCGCCCTTACACCCAAGATAGGCGTAAGGGCGGCTAGATGCCTAAGGGTTGCACGACGATAGCATATGATGTGATGAACAATGCTAACCCTAAAACATCTATGATAACTACGTTGCTCGCCATAAAAAAGGCTTCAGTACGAGCAACGCATGAACGACGAATAAACGTGTCCTTGCCTAGATCGCAAGATGCGATCTAGGCAGCATGGTGCTTACCCGGAAGAAACCCTCGAGACGGGGGAGTTGGCGATGCGCCTAGATTGGTTTGTGGTGAACGTGATTGTTGTTTATTTCATAAACCCTAGATACATATTTATAGTCCGGGGGACTTTCTAATTCGAGCGTGCACCTAACCGTGCACGGGTTAAACTCTAACTTCTAAACGACACGTATCCTACTATGTTACAGATACACGGGCAAACTAGCCCAAACTTGGTATACAAGGACGATTCATGTATTCCTTCTATGTATATTCTTCAAGCCCATCTTCAATCACGGCCCACCTCTGATCCGGTCAAATTCTGGTGATAACACCGTCTTGTCTGAAGTAAGAGAGATCTACCACCTTTATGGTTGGAGCATGCATATTGTTAGAGAAGAGCATTGGGCCGCTAACTAAAGCCATGATTCATGGTGGAAGTTTCAGTGTTGGACATATATCCTCAATCTCATATGAGAATAATAATTGTTGCCACATGCTTATGCATTAAAGAGGAGTCCATTATCTGTTGTTCATGTTGTCCCGGTATGGATCTCTAAGTTGAGAATAATCAAAAGCGAGAAATCCAAAATGCGAGCTTTCTCCTTAGACCTTTGTACGAGCGGCATGGAGGTACCCCATTGTGACACTTGGTTAAAACATGTGTATTGCAATGATCCAGGTAGTCCAAGCTAATTAGGACAAGGTGCGGGCACTATTAGTATACTATGCATGAGACTTGCAACTTGTAAGATATAATTTTCATAACTCATATGCTTTATTACTACCGTTGACAAAATTGTTTCATGTTTTCAAAATAAAAGCTCTAGCACAAATATAGCAATCGATGCTTTCCTCTTTGAAGGACCATTCTTTTTACTTTTATGTTGAGTCAGTTCACCTATCTCTCTCCACCTCAAGAAGCAAACACTTGTGTGAACTGTGCATTGATTCCTACATACTTGCATATTGCACTTGTTATATTACTCTATGTTGACAATTATCCATGAGATATACATGTTATAAGTTGAAAGCAACCGCTGAAACTTAATCTTCCTTTGTGTTGCTTCAATACCTTTACTTTGATTTATTGCTTTATGAGTTAACTCTTATGCAAGACTTATTGATGCTTGTCTTGAAGTACTATTCATGAAAAGTCTTTGCTTTATGATTCACTTGTTTACCCTCATGTCATTACCATTGTTTTGATCGCTGCATTCATTACATATGTTTACAAATAGTATGATCAAGGTTATGATGGCATGTCACTTCAGAAATTATCTTTGTTATCGTTTTACCTGCTCGGGACGAGCGGAACTAAGCTTAGGGATGCTGATACGTCTCCGACGTATCGATAATTTCTTATGTTCCATGCCACATTATTGATGATATCTACATGTTTTATGCACACTTTATGTCATATTCGTGCATTTTCCGGAACTAACCTATTAACAAGATGCCGAAGAGCCGGTTGTTGTTTTTCGATGTTTTTGGTTTCAGAAATCCTAGTAACGAAATATTCTCGGAATTGGACGAAATCAACGCCCGGGGTCCTATTTTGCCACGAAGCTTCCGGAAGACCGAAAGGGATACGAAGTGGGGCGACGAGGCGCCGCCACCATAGGGCCGCGCGGCCGGAGGGGGCCCGCGCCGCCCTATGGTGTGGGCCCCTCGTCAGCCCTCCGACTCTGCCCTTCCGCCTACTTATAGCCTCCGTCGCGAAACACCTGATACGAAGAACCACGATACGGAAAACCTTCCAGAGACGCTGCCGCCGCCAATCCCATCTCGGGGGATTCTGGAGATCTCCTCCGGCACCCTGCCGAGAGGGGATTCATCTCCCGGAGGACTCTTCACCGCCATGGTCGCCTCCGGAGTGATGAGTGAGTAGTTCACCCTCGGACTATGGGTCCATAGCAGTAGCTAGATGGTTGTCTTCTCCTCATTGTGCTTCATTGTTGGATCTTGTGAGCTGCCTAACATGATCAAGATCATCTATCCGTAATGCTATATGTTGTGTTTGTCGGGATCCGATGGATAGAGAATACCATGTTATGTTAATTATCAAGTTATTACCTATGTGTTATTTATGATCTTGCATGCTCTCCGTTATTAGTAGAGGCTCTGGCCAAGTTGATGCTAGTAACTCCAAGAGGGAGTATTTATGCTCGATAGTGGGTTCATGCCTCCATTGATATCTGGGGGAGTGACAGAAACCCCTAAGGTTGTGTTGTGTTGTTGCCACTAGGGATAAAACATTGATGCTATGTCTAAGGATGTAGTTGTTGATAACATTACGCACCATACTTAATGCAATTGTCTCGTTGTTTAGCAACTTAATGCCGGAGGAGGTTCGGATGATAACTCTGAAGGTGGACTTTTTAGGCATAGATGCGGTTGGATGGCGGTCTATGTACTTTGTCGTAATGCCCAATTAAATCTCACTCGTACTTATCATGACATGTATGTGCATTGTTATGCCCTCTCTATTTGTCAATTGCCCGACCGTAATTTGTTCACCCAACATGCTTTTATCTTATGGGAGAGACACCTCTAGTGAACTGTGGACCCCGGTCCATTCTTTTATACTTGAAATACAAATCTGCTGCAATACTTGTTCTTTACTTGTTTTCTTGCAAACAATCATCTTCCACACAATACGGTTAACCCTTTGTTACAGCAAGCCGGTGAGATTGACAACCTCATCGTTTCGTTGGGGCAAAGTACTTTGGTTGTGTTGTGCGGGTTCCACGTTGGCGCCGAATCTCCGGTGTTGCGCCGCACTACATCCCGCCGCCATCAACCTTCAACGTGCTTCTTGACTCCTACTGGTTCGATTAAACCTTGGTTTCTAACTGAGGGAAACTTGCCGCTGTGTGCATCACACCTTCCTCTTGGGGTTCCCAACGGACGTGTCAATTACACGCATCATGTTACTGCTACTGCTGTGTTACTATTGCTCTCATATTACTGCCGCATCACATTTCCCTGTCAACACGCCATCAAAGTAGTACCAACTATTTTCTGGCGCCGCATCATATTACCACTGCTTTCACATCACCCTGTTGCTAGTGCTTTTCCAGGTGTGGCTGAATTGACAACTCCGCTGTCAAGGCTTATAAGTATTCTTTGGCTCCCATTGTGTCGAATCAACAAATTTGGGTTTTACTTCCCTCGAACACTGTTGCGATCCCCTATACTTTTGGGTCATCATTCTACAACCACCAACTCAATGCCTCTGCATGTGACAAGATTAGAAGTGGCATCAACCGCAAGCTCCTTGATCAAGTCAATGCCATTGACTCCGCTAAAGAGCTTTGGGATCGGATTGTAGTACTTCAAGAGGGAACCAATCTGATCCAAGCAGCTCTCTATGAGTCAGCAAAGACAGAGGCAACTATGTTCAAGATTAGAGAAGGAGAATCATTGGTCGATGCCTATGGAAGGCTTGGTGCTCTTAGAGTAAAGGTCAAGGGTCTTGGATGTGAAAAGTACAATGATGGTTTTGAAATGAATGAAGAATTCATAAAGTCCAAGGTCATTGCCATATCGCTGTCAAACAAAAGGACACCAACCT
Organism: Lolium rigidum; assembly: GCF_022539505.1. NCBI lineage: Eukaryota > Viridiplantae > Streptophyta > Magnoliopsida > Poales > Poaceae > Lolium > Lolium rigidum. The sequence continues at coordinate 136,265,918 of NC_061511.1, forward strand.
TGCACTCAACTTGCAGATCCTTACCAAGCAAGCTGATCTGAACACAGATGATCTAGTCTCCTATGTGGCAGCCAATGATAACATGGCCAAGACAGGAGAAAGGCTCATGGCGATGAACCGTGCCGATGGATCCTCACGCAACCTTGCCTTGAAGGCTAGAGCTGATCAAGAAAGAGAGACAGACTATGAGATCGGAGAGGATGAGATGACCTCAACGAGTGACATAATGACAGATGTTGCTTTCCTTGCCAAGGCAATATGGTAAAATGCCTCCTCCAAAGAAAAGAAGAGAACATGCTACAACTGTGATGAAGACATTCACTTTGCAAATGAGTGCCCTTATGAGAAAAGGGTAAAAAAGTGATACGTCTCAAACGTATCTATAATTTCTTATGTTCCGTGCTAGTTTTATGACAATACTCACATGTTTTATATACACTTTATATCATTTTGATGCATTTTCCGGCACTAACCTATTAACAAGATGCCGAAGCACCAGTTCCGGCTTCTGCTTGTTTTTGGTTTCAGAAATCCTACACAGGAAATATTCTCAGAATTGGACGAAACAAAAGCCCACGGTCTTATTTTCCACGGAGCCTTCCAGAACACCGAAGAGGAGACGGAGAGGGGGCACGAGGCGGCCACACCATAGGGGGGCGCGGCCCCACCCCTGGCCGCGCCGCTTTATGGGGTGGGCCCCTCGAGCGTCCCCCGACTCTGCCCCTTCGCCTATATAATCTCTCCGTCGCGAAAACCCTAGTACTGAGAGCCACGATACGAGAAAAGTTACTGAGACGCCGCCGCCGTCAACCTCATCTCGGGAGGTTCTGAAGATCGCCTCCGGCACCCTGTCTCGGGAGGGCTCTACATCACCATGCCCGCCTCCGGACTGATGCGTGAGTAGTTCATCCTTGGACTATGGGTCCATAGCAGTAGCTAGATGGTTGTCTTCTCCTCTTGTGCTATCATGTTTAGATCTTGTGAGCTGCCTATCATGATCAAGATCATCTATTTGTAATGCTACATGTTGTGTTTGTTGGGATCCGATGAATATGGAATACTATGTCAAGTTGATTATCGATCTATCATATATGTGTTGTTTATGATCTTGGATGCTCTCCGTTGCTAGTAGAGGCTCTGGCCAAGTTGATACTTGTGAGTCCAAGAGGGAGTATTTATGCTCGATAGTGGGTTCATGTCTCCATTGAATGCGGGGAGTGACAGCAACCCCTAAGGTTGTGGATGTGTTGTTGCCACTAGGGATAAAACATCAATACTTTGTCTAAGGATATTTGTATTGTTTACATTACGCACAGTACTTAATGCAATTGTCTGTTGTTTGCAACTTAATATTGGAAGGGGTGCGGATGCTAACCCGAAGGTGGACTTTTTAGGCATAGATGCATGTTGGATAGCGGTCTATGTTCTTTGTCATAATGCCCTAAGTAAATCTCATAGTAGTCATCATGATATGTATGTGCATTGTTATGCCCTCTCTATTTGTCAATTGCCCAACTGTAATTTGTTCACCCAACATGCTATTTATCTTATTGGAGAGACACCACTAGTGAACTGTGGACCCCGGTCCATTCTTTTACATATGAAATACAATCTACTGCAATCACTGTTCTCTGTTGTTCTTTGGAAACAAACATCATTCTTCACACCATACGTTTAATCCTTTGTTTACAGCAAGCCGGTGAGATTGACAACCTCACTGTTAAGTTGGGGCAAAGTATTTTGATTGTGTTGTGCAGGTTCCACGTTGGCGCCGGAATCCCTGGTGTTGCGCCGCACTACACTCCTCCACCAACAACCTTCATGTGGCCTTCATCTCCTACTGGTTCGATAACCTTGGTTTCTTACTGAGGGAAAACTTGCTGCTGTACACATCACACATTCCTCTTGGGGTTCCCAACGGACGTGTGCTTTACCGTCACAAGCAACTCTTTTTCTGGCGCCGTTGACGGGGAGATCAAGACACACTGCAAGGGGAGTCTCTCACATCCAATCTCTTTACTTTGTTTATTGTCTTGCTTTACTTTATTTTATTTTCTATCTTGTTTGCTTTCTTTATATCAAAAACACACAAAAATTAGTTACTTGTTTTACTTTATTTAATTCGGTTTTGCTTAGTTTATTTTTATTATTGCTAAAATGAGTAATCCTGAAGTTGAAGTTCGTTCGTTTAAGCAACAAGGGGGAGAGAGTTTTAAAGAGGGTTGGTATAGAATTAGTGATGCTCATCATAGGTGCACTAAGAAACACTCCACTATTATCCTCCTTAGGAACTTTTATGTTGGTATCTCTAGCTGGAATAGGTATGTTCTTGATACTCTTGCGGGAGGTAATTTCCTAGGCACTCCTGCTTTAGAAGCTAGTTACATTATTGAGAGTCTAGTTGGAATACCACCTGTTAATGAAGCTAAACTTGATAAATCTCTAGGAGGAATTAATGAAAGAATTGCTATCTTAGAAATTTGTGCTATCCATGATAATCAAACCCATAGGATTGGTGAACTTGAAGAAGCTATGGGAACTTTGGGTTCAACCTTTTCTTCTCTTAAGTTTAAGGAGAAAGCTTATGTGGGTAAGGAGCAAAAGTTCATGTATGTCTCTAAGATACCTATTATGATAAGTTGTGTTTTTAAGGAAAATCATGATGTTGATGCTTCTTCTCTAGATGTTACTTGATTTACACTTTCTGCGCCTAGCTGAAAGGCGTTAAAGAAAAGCGCTTATGGGAGACAACCCATTATTTTATTTCTGCAATTTTTGTTTTATATTTGAGTCAAGGTGCTTGTTACTACTGTAGAAATACCTTTGTATCTTTACTTTATTGCATTGTTGTGCCAAGTAAAGTCTTTGATAGTAAGGTCGATACTAGATTTGGATTTCTGCGCAGAAACAGATTTCTAGCTGTCACGAATTTGAGTAGATCTCTCTGTAGGAGATTCTAGAAAATCTGCAAAAATTCATGAGTAATCCTCAGATATGTACGCAACTTTCATTCAATTTGAGCTTCTTCATATGAGCATGTTAAGTGCCTCGAAAAAATTCGTCTTTACGGACTACTCTGTTTTGACAGATTCTGCCTTTTATTTCACATTGCCTCCTTTACTGTGTTTGAGTGGATTTCCTTGCTCCATTAACTTTCAGTAGCCTTGGGTAATGTCCAGAAGTGTTGGGAATGATTGTGTCCTCTCTGAACATGTGAGTTTTTGATTATGCACTAACTCTCTAATGAGATTGTTTTGAGTTTGGTGTGGAGGAAGTTTTCAAGGATCAAGAGAGGAGGATGATATAATATGATCAAGAAGAGTGAAAAGTCTAAGCTTGGGGATGCCCCCGAGGTTCATCCCTGCATATTTCAAGAAGACTCAAGCATCTAAGCTTGGGGATGCCCAAGGCATCCCCTTCTTCATCAACAACTTATCAGGTCACCTCTAGTGAAACTATATTTTTATTTCGTCACATCTTATGTGCTTTACTTGGAGCGTCTGTGTGTTTTTATTTTTGTTTATGTTTGAATAAATTCGGATCCTAGCATTCATTGTATGGGAGAAAGACACGCTCCGCTTTTTCATATTGAACACTGGTGTTCTTAGTTTTACTTTTAATGTTCATGGCGAAGGTTGAAAACCGCTTCATTTATTGCTATTTGGTTGGAAACAGAAAATGCTTCATGTGGTAATTGGTATGTTGTCTTGAATAATTTGATACTTGGCAATTGTTTTGAGCTCTCAAATAGATCATGTTTAAGCTCTTGCATCATTTAGATTATACCTATTAGTGGAGAACTACCGTAGAGCTTGTTGAAATTTGGTTTGCATGATTGGTCTCTCTAAAGTCTAGATATTTTCTGGTAAAAGTGTTTGAGAAACAAGGAAGACAGTGTAGAGTCTTATAATGCTTGTAATATGTTCTTATGTAAGTTTTGTCTGTATCGGTTCATACTTGTGTTTGCTTCAAACAACCTTGCTAGCCAAAGCCTTGTGCCGAGAGGGAATGCTTCTCGTGCATCCAAAACCTTGAGCCAAAACTTATGCCATTTGTGTCCACCATAACTACCTACTATGTGGTATTTTTCTTCCATTCCAAGTAAATTGCTTGCGTGCTACCTTTAAAAATTTCATTCCTTCTCTTTGCAATACATAGCTCATGGGAAAGTAGCCTAAAAACTATTGTGGTAAAGAATATGTCGCTTATGTATCTTATTTCTTATAAGTTGCTTGTTGAGCGGTAACCATGTTTCTGGGACGCCATCAACTGTTACACCTTTGTTGAATATCATGTGAGTTGCTATGCATGTTGGTCTTGTCTGAAGTAAGGGAGATTTGCCATGAGTTGAATGGTTTGAGTATGCATATTGTTAGAGAAGAACATTGGGCCGCTATCCAAAGCCATGTATCATGATGGAAGTTTCAGCTTGGACATTAATCCTCAAATCTCTTATGAGAATATTATCTGTTGTTGACTGCTTAAAGCATTAAAAAGGAGTCCATTATCTGTTTTCTATGTTGTCCCGGTATGGATGTCCTCAAGTTGAGATCTATCAAAATCGAGAAATCAAATGCGATTTATCTCCTTGGACCTTTGTACAGGTGGCATAGAGGTACCCCTTTGTGACACTTGGTTGAAACATACGTAATGCAATGATAATCCATGGAAATCCGAGCTAATTAGGACAAGGTGCGAGCACTTTTGGTATTCGATGCATGAGTCTTGCAACTTATAGGAGGTTTTATGCATAACACATATGAATTATTACTACCGTTGACAAAATTGTTTCCATGTTTTCAAAATAAAAAGCTCTAGCACATGAGTAATCCCTGGTTCCCTCTGCGAAGGGCCTTTCTTTTACTTTATGTTGAGTCAGTTTAGCTACTTCTTTCTATCTTAGAAGCAAACACTTGTGTCAACTGTGTGCATTGATTCTTACATACTTGCTTATTTGCATTCATCATATTACTTTGTGTTGACAATTATCCATGAGATATACATGTTGAAGTTGAAAGCAGCTGAAACTTATATCTTCCTTTGTGTTGCTTCAAAACCTTCTATTAAGAATCTATTGCTTTATGAGTTAACTCTTATGCAAGACTTATTGATGCTTGTCTTGAAAGTACTATTCATGAAAAGTCTTTGCGATATGATTCAGTTGTTTAGTCATTATCTTTACCATTGCTTTGAATCACTTCATTCATCTCATATGCTTTACAATGGTATTTATCAAGATTATGATAGTAGCATGCCACTTCAGAAATTATCCTTGTTATCGTTTACCTACTCGAGGGCGAGTAGGAACTAAGCTTGGGGATGCTTGATACGTCTCAAACGTATCTATAATTTCTTATGTTCCATGCTAGTTTTATGACAATAGTCACATGTTTTATATACACTTTATATCATTTTGATGCATTTTCCAGCACTAACCTATTAACAAGATGCCGAAGCACCGGTTCTCGTTTTCTCGCCGTTTTTGGTTTCAGAAATCCTACAGAGGAAATATTCTCGGAATTGGACGAAACAAAAGCCCACGATCTTATTTTCCACGGAGCCTTCCAGAACACCGAAGAGGAGACGGAGAGGGGGCACGAGGCGGCCACACCATAGGGGGGCGCGGCCCCACCCCTGGCCGCGCCGCCTTATGGGGTGGGCCCTTCGAGCGTCCCTCGACTCTGCCCCTTCGCCTATATAATCTCTCCGTCGCGAAAACCCTAGTACCGAGAGCCACGATACGAGAAAAGTTACTGAGACGCCGCCGCCGTCAACCTCATCTCGGGAGGTTCTGAAGATCTCCTCCGGCACCCTGCCGGAGAGGGGAATCATCATCGGAGGGCTCTACATCACCATGCCCGCCTCCGGACTGATGCGTGAGTAGTTCATCCTTGGACTATGGGTCCATAGCGATAGCTAGATGGTTGTCTTCTCCTCTTGTGCTATCATGTTTAGATCTTGTGAGCTGCCTATCATGATCAAGATCATCTATTTGTAATGCTACATGTTGTGTTTGTTGGGATCCGATGAATATGGAATACTATGTCAATTTGATTATCGATCTATCATATATGTGTTGTTTATGATCTTGCATGCTCTCCGTTGCTAGTAGAGGCTCTGGCCAAGTTGATACTTGTGACTCCAAGAGGGAGTATTTATGCTCGATAGTGGGTTCATGTCTCCATTGAATCTGGGGAGTGACAGCAACCCCTAAGGTTGTGGATGTGTTGTTGCCACTAGGGATAAAACATTGATGCTTTATCTAAGGATATTTGTATTGTTTACATTATGCACAGTACTTAATGCAATTGTCTGTTGTTTGCAACTTAATACTGGAAGGGGTGCGGATGCTAACCCGAAGGTGGACTTTTTAGGCATAGATGCATGCTGGATAGCGGTCTATGTTCTTTGTCGTAATGCCCTAAGTAAATCTCATAGTAGTCATCATGATATATATGTGCATTGTTATGCCCTCTCTATTTGTCAATTGCCCAACTGTAATTTGTTCACCCAACACCCTATTTATCTTATTGGAGAGACACCACTAGTGAACTGTGGACCCCGGTCCATTCTTTTACATCTGAAATACAATCTACTGCAATCACTGTTCTCTGTTGTTCTTTGCAAACAAACATCATTCTCCACACCATACGTTTAATCCTTTGTTTAAAGCAAGCCGGTGAGATTGACTACCTCACTGTTAAGTTGGGGCAAAGTATTTTGATTGTGTTGTGCAGGTTCCACGTTGGCGCCGGAATCCCTGGTGTTGCGCCGCACTACACTCCTCCACCAACAACCTTCACGTGGCCTTCATCTCCTACTGGTTCGATAACCTTGGTTTCTTACTGAGAGAAAACTTGCTGCTGTACGCACCCTTCCTCTTGGGGTTCCCAACGGATGTGTGCTTTACCGTCACAAGCAACAAGCCAAAATTTGTCAAATGGGTCAAGCCAAGATTGAAGCCAAACCCAATCAATGAACGATACAAGAATAACAAGGGAAGAGCCTTTGTTGGGCCTGAGTACATTTCTGATGAAGAGGAAGAAGTTGAGGAGAAGGAGGCTGGGGTGGCTGGTTTGGCTTTCTCCAAACCCGTGTCACTCTTCACATATGATTACTCCAAGGATTACTCCACGGAGTCCTCAACTCCGAATGATATGGGTTCTTCCTTCATGGCAAGAACAACTCATGATGATGACTCCGATGACTCTCCTTTTTCTACGACCGTAGGCTCTTGTCTTATGGCAAGAGAGGCAAAGGTAATGGAATCCCCACCTTCTTTATCTAGCATTCTTGAAGAAAATGATAGTCAAGAAACCATTGCTCTTAAGGAACTGTTTCTTGTGAGATGCACTCTTCGTGGTAATGCTCTTGTCAAATTCGATTACTTGATGTACACACTCAAAGAAAGAAATGAGTCCATTGATGAAATTGAGTATCATATGAGTGATGAAAGACGGAGATTCAATCTCCTAAGACAAGAGTTGAAAAACGAAAGGTGCATATCTCAAGGTCTTAATCAACAAATTGAAACATTTGAGCTATATAAAGTTAAGGACCTAGAAACTATTGAAAGGGCTCAATTATTGGCCCAACAAGAGCTAGATGCTTCAAAGAAGGAACTTGAAGTTGCTCATGCTTCTCTCACTAGGGATCTTGACCACCTTGAAAAAGCAAACAAGCTTGTTAAGGTTGAGCTCAAGAAACTTGGAGAGAACCATGACCTACTCCAAGAAACCTAGAAGAAGGCTCTTGGATCAATGAATGATCCCATTATTGCTGAAAGTGTTGCTAGTTCCTCCACCTCATTTACTTGTAAGCATGCCAAACTTGTTGAGGAACATGTTCGCTTGCAAGAGGAACTATCTTTGTATGTTTATCATCCTTTCGTACTCCATTAAGCCATCTACCAAACATATTAGTAATATTAGCTGGTGGAGGAATATTATAGTTAAATACATCATGCGCCAAATAATCTTCGCAAAAGAACAATCAATTAACAAATGATTGATCGTTTAAAGGGAATCACAAAAACATCACTTTTGACATCCATTACACTTTCTTTTAGCTAGATTATCCTTAGTTAAGAGCACCTTATTACTAAGGAACCACATAAAAAAATTAATTTTCAGAGGAATTTTTAGTTTCCATAGATACTTCCGAAGATAAATAGTGTGTCCATTCATAAGGTCAAAATACATTGTCTTAACGGAAAATATACCCGAGTTAGTAAGTTTCCATACAAACTTATCCAATTCAGTTGTTAGATCTACTGTGATTAGGCGCTGGCATAAATTTATCCATTGTAACCATTTATTATCATTCAATCCTCTTCTAAAAGAGATATTAATGGGTTGGGTAGCAAGCACTGTCGATATTGATGTGATAGAGGCGAATCTCCCATCCAAACATCTTCCCAGAATCTAACAATTGTTCCATCCCCAACTTTGAAATATCCTCTTTTGAAGAAATCCTCCTTAACATTCATGAGGCCTTTCCAAAAAGGAGAATCATTCGGTTTAACTTCTACTTGTGCTAAAGTTTTATTATTCAAATATTTGTTACAAAGCATTTGCTGCCACATACCCTCCTCTGATAGAAGTTTAAACAGCCATTTGCTAAGTAAACATTTGTTTTTCAATTCCAAAACCTCAATCTCTAACCCCCCTGATCCTTAGGTCTACACAAAATATTTCACTTAGATAATCTATATTTCTTCTTTTACTCATCATATTGCCAAAAGAACTTTGATCTATAATAATCTAACCTCTTTCTCACCCCAATTGGGATTTACAAAAAAATAGCATAAACATCGGAAGACTCGTAAGGACCGAATTAATCAAGGTGAGTCTATCTCCATAGGACAACATTTTACTCCGCCAACATCCTAACTTAGAAGCAAACCGGTTCTCAATCGGGTTCCGCTCCGCATTACGAAGTGTCCTAAAATGAATAGGAATACCCAGATATTTTAAAGGTAAGGATGCAGACTCGCACCCAAAAATATGTATATATTGGTCCTCCATATCCTTTGCCTTACTAAAACAGAAAATTTCACTCTTGTGGAAATTAATTTTCAAACCCGGTAATTGTTCAAAGATACATAAAATAAGTTTCATATTCAAAGCCTCAGCAATATCATGTTTCAAAAATAATATTGTGTCATCCGCATATTGAAGTATATAAAGTCCCCCATCAATCAAGTGTGGTAACAAACTCCCAACTTTACACTCATCTTTAGCACGGCAAATAAGAATTGCTAACATATCAGCGACTATATTAAAAAGAATCGGAGATAAAGGATCCCCCTGACAAAGTCCTTTCCTCGTTTGAAAATTATGACCAGTAACATCGTTAACCCGTATTCCGACACTCCCACTTTGCACAAATTGTTTTATTATATCACACCAGATAGGGGTCAAAACCCTTCATACGGAGCACTTGTTGTAGAAAGGGCCATTTGACCTTATCGTATGCCCTTTTCGAAATCAATCTTAAAAATCATCCCATCAAGCTTTTTCCTATGCATTTCATGTAATGTCTCATGAAGAACTACCACGCCTTTAAAATATGCCTTCCTGGAATAAAAGCCATATGTGTAGGTCTAATCACTTTATGAGCTACATCAGAGATACGGTTTGTCGCAACCTTTGTCAATATTTTAAAGCTCACATTTACCAAAATGTGTCTGAATCCCCGCATCAATCAAAGCGGGGTGTGGTCTGATCCCGAGCGGGTCAAATCCCGAACCGACACCAAAGGGAACTTTTGCTCCCATTCGACACTTGCAAGTACTCGATCTAGTTTTTCATACGTGGGGTTCGCCCTTCTACTAGCCCATGTAAACTGCCGCCCAGACAAACCTATTTCTCGTATATTCAAGTTCTCGATAATCGCATTAAAAATAATTGTCCATCGAGGATTAAAATTATCATTGCTTTTATCGTCTGGTTTCCTGAAAATATTAAAATCCCCAGCTAACAACATCGGTAAGGTTTCTGACTCACAAGTCCTAACCAACTCTGCAAGAAATTCATACTTATTTTTGTCCTGTGCCGCTCCATACACCGGCACCGGTAGCCATTCAAAACCATCTACTTTTGATGTGATAGATAATTTAATACAATAATCTCCACTATCCACTCTATTGACCCTCAAAGTGTTAGTGTTTATACCAACGAGGATTCCCCCTGACCGTCCATGTGGCGGCAAACAAAACCAAGCAAAATCCTTCCCAGCTGCTAGATCACGTAAGAAATGTACCGCAAAATTGGACCGGCCTGTCTCTAGCAACGCAATAAAATCCAGGTCATACTCTTGACTCCTTCACAAACAAATGTTTTCCAGGATCTTTGAACCCTTCACTAAAATAAGTAAGCCCTTTAAGATTCGTCATTGAAATTTTGAAGGTTTAATTCTAATACGGGTACCCATCCTAACAATTTTATTGTCATAAGACTTTTTTTACGAATTTTCCTATCCTTCTTAATAACCGGAGGAATATCAACATCATCATCCCCCAAAAAGTCATCATCCCCGTCAAGATCATCACATAATTCAGAAGCACGTGAGACCGCCAAACAAAGAGAAGCATTCTCTTGTGATTTTTCTAATTGATCACTACATTTTAACAAAGTTAACCCGTTCGTTGTAACTCAAAATCTTTAATTAATCTAGTTGACTAAATGCATTCCGAACGAGAGTTACCCAAAGAAATCCCCAAAGACATAGCATTGCCAACAATTTGATCATCCGAAAAAGAAGTAATAGAGGTTGGCTTCATTATAGACGTACCTATCACCGGTATCTCCGCACGTTTCTTTGCGATCATCATCGCTCTCTCCATCTGCGTAGCACATTCATATGAGCTCATCTCCCAATAATTTTCAACTTGGCATTCACCTCCTTGTTTCATCTCTCCTCACCATCGACGACACCTCCTTAAGCCGCTTCTTCTTCCCACATGTTGTCCACAACTAACTTGCATGGCCATTGTACGGCAGGCCCTTCCTCATCACATTTGACGTCGCCATTATTGTCAACGGCATCAAGTTCGAGCATTGATGCATGTATATATCCTTAGCAATAGATGGTTCTTCCGAATCAGCCACATGCACAGTCCATTTTCCTCCTCCCCATTCGTCCAGAAGTCCAAGCTGAAGGAGAATTGTGGGTAGTATATTCCCACACTCCTCCTGAAGGCTGCAAACTATTATAACAGTCCCTGTAACCATGTACCCATGACACATTCCATTTGGATGCAAGGAGATGATGAGCTCTCTATATTACTCAATACCTTGTCTTATTTGTCTTTATATCGTGGGAGTGTCCTTCATGAGAGACAAGGGGCATTGTTTACACATCTTCGTGTTGTGCATCTGAGAATCGTCATCTTGGCATTGATTTTCCTAACATCTCTTCCATTCAATTTTGCTTTGAGATCCGTAAAAACTTTATTTACCTAGATTAAGTTATAAAATGTGAAACTTAGTACGAGGAAAGCTAAAATATTTGGTGATTTTCGTACATGTCAGCAATTTTAATATATACATTTAGTTCGCATGTATATACATGCCCCCATTATCAATGTGCGTGTTCTTTTATAATTTTTAAAACTCGAATATACATTTTTATTTGCAAGTCTTTCCTCCTCTTTTTCTTTTCTAAAGGAACCGCAAGCTTTATTAATTAGGCGCAAGAGAGTTATAATCATTTGCGACTAACTTTTCTCTTCCCATTTTCTTCCAAATTAGGATCAGTTGTGCCTGTGTTCCCAAAATTCCTTCTACCGTGCACCTATCAAACTTATGCCGTGTTTGCATGCTACTTCCTCCGTTCTCTTTTAATTGACTTTAATTTAGTACAGTTTTACACTAAATCAAAGTCAATTAAAAGGGAATGGAGTGAGTATATGCTTCGTTGCTATCCCCTTTGCCTTTGATCACGACAGTTTGGATTGTTTTCTGCTGAGTTAGATCTCCTAAGTGATGGGTGCAATTTTCTGCACAGTTGTACTTACTATTCACTAGGATATGAGAGTTTTCTTTCATGTATGTCTCCTCCATTACACCGAAATTGAAATATTTGCGTTGTTGACGTGATAAGTAGATTGCCTTTCCCTTTCCATCAGTTCGGACTTTTGGTTCAAGTGGCTAGTGCATGAAGCTTAACATGGTATCAGAGCCCCAGGTCTTGAGTTCAAATCTTGGCTTTCACAATTTATTCTAAATTCCCCCGCAGCCTCTTGCCGTGTGGCGTGTGGTCCCGGCGCTGCCTCTTTGCCTCTCTACACGTGTTGACTTATCTTTTCGTCTTCCCGTCACACGTGAGAGGGGGTGTTGATGTGTATAAGTAGGTTGTATTTCCTTTCCATCAGTTCGGACTTTTGGTTCAAGTGGCTAGTGCATGAAGCTTAACATGCGTCATAACAAGTGTTGCGCCATGGCTGACTGCAGAAACCGGACAAGGAGGCCTTGCAATGTTACAGTGCACCAATTTATTGCCGTTGTTCGATGGCATTGACTTGCACCACATCCACAGCAAGCATCTGATCAGCTCATAATACATGCTGTGACCTCAAGTCATCAACTACCTACACTTCGCATTAATCTTGCCCTGTTCCCAGTTTACACAAAGCCTTAAACACTTCTTGGCAGCTTGTGTTGATTTACTACATGTCCCTTCCAGTTGTTAAGTTCAGACCAATGATGGATCATGATGGTATTCACTCCTATTCACTAGTAATATGGATGTATCTAAAACTAAAATATGTTATACATCTATATTAGTGGCAGCTAATATGATTGGAGGAAGTAGTAGTATAGCAAATAGTTCTATCTTTAATGGGTAGTATATACATACCATATGTCCTCTGTTGGACACTTGGACTGTTGTGTTCTTGTCGTGATTATACATAACACTATAACAGTTCTAGCGTCCTGCCCTGACAAGATCGTCCTTGGGATATCTCCGATCAGTACCTATCTGTCAATACTAATTGTTGCCATTTGTAGCACTATTTGAGTGACAACCTTACTGCATGCCACAAGCTGCCATCTTAATGACGAAAGGCTACCTCATTAGGTTGGTACTGTAGACGATAGAAGGATCACAGATCGTGGATCATGTATCATGTCAAACTGTGGCTTGTAACTTTTGGCGCCTTCTCGTCGTTCTTCTGTAGATGCATGTTTGACAGTTTGAGCGAGCTCAGCTCTGAATTCTGATCTTAGTGCCATTTTAAATGCCAGTGCAAACAAATGAAATAGAGGAGAGTAAGCTTGCATTCAGCTGCGGAAATACACATCGTTCAGAATAATACTACAAGACAGCTTAAGCAGTGCTAGTACAATCTATATAACACACACATTCAGTCATATCAGATTCTTTTTCTACCGGTTCAGCTATTTTTAAGCCTTAATTTTCTGTCCAATCCAATCCATCCGTCTTCTTCAGCTCAGGCCACTCACGGATGATCCGCCGGTAGTTCGGCCGCGTCGACTACATAGCCGCGGAGCGACGGCGTCCGGACCATCGCGAGCTCCGCTGCTCTTTGCTTGTGCTGCACCCTCCTCCTGGCGATGTATCCACGCACCCACGGCGTCACGTCCTCACTGACCTTGATCATGACGAAGAAGAGCAGGCGGTAGATGATGATCATGCTGAACAGAACGGAGAGGTCCAGCCACTTGGAGCGGCTCACGTCGATCTGGAACACGTTCTCCAGGATGTACTCCCCTGGGATCTTGGGCAGCTCGTCGTCCTGGTTGTCGAACACCAGCCCCACCAGGTCGTTTTGGTATTGCCCCTGCAAACCAACATTAAAGGACCCATTTGAATTTCACAGGAATTTGATGTGATTTGGAGCTCAGTGGTAGCTTCTGATAGATTTTTTTTTTTACCTGAAGTGCCCAGTAGTGGAAGCTGATGTATGACATGGGGTACCTCCAGAATGGTTTTGGGATGTCATGCGGGAGCCTGAAGTACCCTGATACCAGCATGAAGATCCCCTGAAACATTCCCAACAATTGTTACTTGATGCCCATTTCATATCCGAAAACCTGCTGACAGATGGGGGATCATGGATGTACCTGTATCCCTGCGCCGATGATGATGCCCATGAGGAAGTTGGGAATGATGCTGGCGATGGCCATCATCAGGCTCTCGACGACGGTGACGCTGGCGTAGAGGCACAGCACGAAGAAGATGTAGTGGGTGAAGCCCGGGTGGAGGTGCACCATGAAGTAGCACAGCGTCCCTGACAGGAACGTGATGAGGATCAGGAACGGCATCGCCGACAGCGTGTTGCTGATCACGAACGCCAGCACGCCATAGTGCCCGTTCATCCTCTCCCTCTGGAACACCTGAAGAAACCACCCCAAGGAAATATCCAGTTAAAGCAAAACTTGGTCGGAGTCTGAAGAATTCTATGCAGATCTCTGATGGTTTTTCTGAGTACAAACCTTCATGTCTTCCACGAAAGACGGGAACCCTCCGATGGACATGAACGTGACGAAGCCAAAGATGAAAGATGCGCACGCGCCCCGTGCCTGAATTCATGTTTTCATAGTTTTTTTTTGTCAGATCACCAAACATGAAACGTCAAGCAGTATTTGCGATTCAGGATAGCTAGCCAAATGTAAGTGTAAACTGTTAGCTGAAGGAATATTTGATGTTCTTTAGTTACCAGGATGGAGCTGTATTTGGTGCCGACGTTGAGGTAGATACTCCCAATACAGACTGTGACAACAATGTAGATGACAAGCCTCAACCAGTAGTACCCAAAGTCCCTTGACATGTTGACGAACGATCGCTTCGTGAGCGTGAAGGCCTGCATCCCAAAGCTTGCTTGGCTACCCCCTGCATCCAGGACCGTTCCTTTCTGCCATGGAAAAAACCACATGAATGATGAATCTTCAAATTGTGATGGCCTCAATGGTCAGGCTGAATTGTGAGAAGTTGCTGAATGGATATTATCGACTACTTACAACCCGTGCCATCTCATCAACTTTCTGCCGTGCCAAAAAATAGTACTGCGAGCGCTGGTAGTAGCTGATTAGCCTTCTGATTGCCTCGGAAGTTGTGGTTCGCTCGAGGGGATCGTCAGGCTTCTCAAACTATGTATGCAAAAGGTAGCAGAATTTTCAGTCAAGACACATATAGCACAACCGTGAACTACTTGTAAGTACGAGGGATCTGGCTGAACTCTGAAACTTACTCTCATCTTCATAGATCCTTTCAGAGTGGCCTTCACCTTGTCGAAGTCTGCGTTTATGCAGCGCAGGAAATGATCCGATGGATTGCGCAGCGGTGGGCATGGGAAGCCTGCTTGGGCAAAGAACTGCAAAATGCACATGACAGGACAGGATTCAGATACCCCATTAACATTGCAGGAACACAAATAATAAAGGCATGTAAACTCAGTTGTACTACCTCACAAGCCTCAGAAGCCTGCCCAAAGTACACTGTTTTGCCCCCTGAGAGGAGAAACAGCCGATCAAAAAGCTCGAAGACCTCGCTGCTCGGCTGATGGATCGAAGCGATCACAGTTCGACCGTCCCTAGCCAGCCCACGCAGCGTCTGCGTAACGAAGAAAGCTGAAGCACTGCACAGTTTTGTGATACATCAGTTACTTGGATGCATGGTACGTACTGAACCTGTTAGAATCGCATAGAATCACGCTAAAGTCAAATTCATCTGAAAGTACTGCCATGACTGTCTTGAAACTACATGCTGAACAGAGTAGTGCACAAATTGTACTCATGTAATATTCAGATTTCAGTTATCTTACTTCCATTATCTATTAATACAGGCAAAATAATTTCAGACAACTGAGCTAAAAATGTATTTGTGAAAACCCCATACCTGTCAAGACCACTGGTGGGCTCATCCAGGAAGAGCAGCCTAGGCCTCATCAGTATCTCTAGGGCAATGCTGACTCTCCTCTTCTCACCACCACTGACCCCCCTCAGGTGCCAATTTCCGATGACCGTGTCGGCGCAGTCCTGGAGCCCCATCTCGACAATGGTGCCCTCGACCAGGGCACGCTTCTCTTCCATGGGCATGTTGTCAGGGAGGCGAAGGCGGGCCGAGTATGAGATAGTCTCCCTCACCGTCAGTGTGCCGATCAAGTTGTCATCTTGCGTGACATAGGCCTGAAATTGCAAAATTGTGGTTGTCACTTTCAGTACCAAGATGTGAAGTGCGGAAGAGTATGGTAATAGATGAACTGAAAGAGCAAAGTAAACAAAAATGGAAATACAGTGCCCCAGATAAAATATGTTTGTTTTACAATGTGGGTTTTACTTATCAGAATAATTTAGTAATACTAGTTAGTTAGTGATAAGTACAGAAACTAAGTTGAACTGTAGTACAAGACAGGTACTCCCTCTGGTCGGATTTAATCGACCCGGAGGGAGGTCTGCCCGTTCGTTTGTTTAGCAGGTGGATGCGTCAATTTTTTTCGTCCAGAGGTAGTACTAGCCAGTTTCAACAGCAACCTAGTTTCAAAAAAAGTTTCAACAGCAACCAATGAAGGTCAAGTCATCATAACATGAGCACCAACCTACTCTATACTCTAAATTCAAGTGTGTGCGGATAATTGATTTCAGCTAACATATACACACTTGTGTTTAACAAACACGAGCCATATTCGATCACACTAAAGTAAACTCTGTTTTGAGTGTATCATGAGTATTATATGATCAGACTACTAACATATACACATGGGTTCACACTAAAGTAAGCTGCCCATCTGCTTCCGTCTCCACTAAAAACAGGCCGAAAATGAATTCAGGCAGATCTCCCAATCTTGAACTTCTAATCTATCTCCAGACACAAGTAGCTCAGGTGCAGTTGAGGAGATGACCTCCAACACATAGCAGACGCAGCTAAGCTAAGCTAGCAGAAGAAAGAAACTCGCAAGGTTTCAAAGCATGCGACGTGACACATGGCCCCTTTCATTCTTCTTACATGGTTTGTATCAGGTGATGCAGATAGATCTTATTAATCACAATTCAAGATGGCTAGTACGGAGAAACAGTAAGGCGAAAACAAGGAAAGGGAGCAAGAGGGGAAAAAGACAGACAGTGTAAAGTACAGTAGTACTGGTACACCATGGCACCATCGCCTAGCTGCTACTGTGTTCATGTGTTGTACGCCCAAATTCACTCACATAACACATGTTCAATTACAGAAGAATCTTTTTTTAACTAATTGAAGAAGAATCTGGTTGGGAGATACATGAGTAAAGAAATATTTCTTAATTTATAACAGAGCAAATGTTTTTGTTCAATCTTATTTTATCTGCAAACAGTGATAACTGCATCTAGTTGTATTTTAAGTGTTCTATGATGTTAAGAAGGTGACAGCGGCGTCCGAGGAGGTAGTGACTAGTGAGTCAGTACGTACCGCGGCGCCGAAGGAGAGGTTGGCCTTGCGGCCGTTGAGGAGGACGGTGCCGGAGAGGAAGGCGTTGGCGGCGAGGCGGCCCGCGAGGGCGTCGAGCATCGTGGACTTGCCGGAGCCGGAGGGCCCCATGAGCGCGGTGATGGTGCCCGGCTCGGCGTACCCCGTGAGCCCCTCCAGCACGGCCTGCGTCTCCCCGCTGCCGAGCGCCACGGTGACCGTGAGGTCCCGCCACGCGAGCCGCGCCGACACGTCCCCGAGGAACTCCACCGCCGCCTTCTCCCGCCACAGCGTCTCGCTCAGCGGGCTCATCGCCGGCGCCGACGCCACCGCGACCGCCCGTCCCGCCGCCTTCCCTACGTCCTCCAGCTCCGCTTTCACCTGCCCCACCGCCGCTTCCTGGGGCGCCATCCCCGCTGCCCCTCCCTTCTTCATCCCCACAGACCGAGCAGCTCGGGAGATTTTGGTGGTTCTTTGGCAGCAGCAGCAGCAACAAGTAGACAGACGGACGCACGGCTCGCCGCAGCAACGTACGCGAGCACGTGACAGGGAGGAAGCTAGCTAGTTGTACAAGCTAGGCCGGCGTGGGAGAAGAATGGCGTTTCTTGGGCGGCGTGTCCAAGCTGCAACGATAGGCTGCTGCCGCCCCTCTCTCTCGCTTCTGGGTCTCTGTGTGCGCGTCTGGGGTGGCGAGTTTTTATGAAGGAGCGAGTGAAGTGAAGAGGGGGTGGATGCGAGGGAGTTAATGGAGGCGCAGAAGCTCTACAGAGAGAAAGAGAGAGGGGGAGGAGAGGGGCAGAAGTTATGAGGAGGAGGGATGATCACCAGGGGTTTGACCTGGGGTCAAGCCATGGCCATGCATGCGATGCAGATGAAGGAGCTGAGGCGGTGGATGCCTGTTTGGTGTGAGCTTGGCACGGAGGGGAGACACACCACGCAATGCATGCAACCGGGGTGCAAAACCGCCCAGTCATGCATGTACACACCGTTTAGGCTTTCTTGACCAGCTACCTCTCCTTATAGAGGTAAGACAGAGTTTTAATCATGACCATCTGATTACAATCAAGGGTAAGTTTTGTCTAACGAAAATACCTTGATAAGACAAGTTATTAGTGTGTGCTAGAAGAAAGAAGGGTTTTAATGGATTCATGTATTTGGAAAAAATCATGTTGTGTCAGTGTCACACATAATTGACTCACAATATCTGTACTAGTACCACTTATAAAGCAAAACTCTGCTAACATGTATTTTTAATTGTCTATCCAAAGTTTTCGACATACAAGCTATCCACATCATTGTATTTTAGCTAATTAGTTGAGCATATCATCTCCTCTAATATTACTCGCTAATGATAATATACAACATGTCCACGCCTATCTCGTAGTCGTCAATTTTGTAAGACCCTACAATTGTCCCGTCATAATTTTGTAGTCTCCAAATATACAACAATTCCAAATCAGTTAAATTGCAGTTCGGTTATTTTCACCAATTGAATCTTGTGTATTTCACAACTTTAAGTTCCATGCATCTTATACCATTCCATTTACAACATAAAGTTCTTAGACTACCAACTTTTTCTGTGTGAAACCTATCATGTTTTCCTCGTTTTTGTTTACAAAAACATGCCCACAATTATATTTATGTTAGAGTTGTGTCGAATTAATATGTGTATAGCTATGGTTGGATTTGAATGTGCCACAAAAAACTGTTTGAGCACCTTCTTAAAGTTTCTCGATGATGTATGGCTGGAGGTTCGAGGTTGATCGAAAAGGTAAACTTAAGAAAATTCTAAGCAGCTTGCAAATTGACAATCATGATTTCATGGCAACTTGTTTTTATGCGTGTGGACAAAAAAACAAATACTTTTTCTGTGTGACCCAAAATCAAATACATGGTTCGAATTATTGTGAACTAAAATGTGTTTGGTTGAAAATCTCACTATGTTGTCTATGTATTTTTGGTGGCTATTCCACATTTCTACTTGTACCCGCATTGCGAATCACATTTCTTCTAATACTTTGTTTATGGTCTATTTCTTCTACTTCCAGCCACGCCTGATCGTAGTTCATCGGGGACAAAAGCTTATGAATAAGGTATAACTTGTGGCAAAACTCGAATACCACTTGTGTGCTTGTCACCGGGATCACGTCCCACCTAGGCAACAGTATGGTCCTTATTGTTCCT
>NC_061511.1:136285607-136300394 GCF_022539505.1 Lolium rigidum
TCATCATCAACCGGCAACAGGCATCTTGGATAAACCTTGCGTTTGGAATTAACCAAGGATCTATCTATGGCGAAACCAGGCGTGATGCGTCCATGCATGTGCCATGCTGCGGGGACCTGGCCGGCAATGCAATATTAATTGAACTAACGTGCAAGTACAGTACCAGTACAAAAGAGTCACTAGCCTCAGTGATCAGCTTGATGAACTTCGACTCAAAATTGCATAACTTCTCTGCTGTAACTAGGTTTAACTATAGGGTAAATGTTTCTCAGTCAACTGATAACTAACTTCGTTCTCGGATGATGTCATCAAACAGGGCCGTACCCGAGAAAACGAAGGCCATGTACGAAGCAAAAAAAAAAAAACGAGAGTGAAGAGGTCGCAGAATAATATTGAACTAGAATCGTCATAGAATATATTTTTATATTATATATATTTGATATTATGGATGTTAATACTCCCTCGGTCCTAGAGTGTAAGGCATATTTTCAAAAACTATTTGTCCCATAACCCTCACCTCTAAGGCATAATTTTATTTAATGAGGGAGAGAAAGGGGTTGCATGCACCAATGAGGGAGAGAAAGGGAATGCATGCCCCAATGAGGAAGAGAAAGGGACTGCATGCACCAATGAGAGAGAGAAAATGAGACCCAATCAGCTAGTACCTTGGGCCAAGATATTCAAAAATTGTGACTTACAAACTAGAAGGGAGGGAGTATATTTTTTTTCCATGTTTTGGTTCAAAATTTATAAAATTTAATTTTAACTAAACCCAGAACGAGAACTAAATAAAAAGGGAGGAAGCTGGAGGGCTAAGAAGTATAATGGGTTAATACATTAATGAGGCCTAAAAAAACCTGCCATTAGTAGTGCTAAGTATAACATACTAGTTGAATGCCCGTGCGTTGCTACGGCTGTCGTCAAGTCATGTTTCATGTCATACATGTGTATAGAAACAAATAGATACTCCCTCCGATCTCTTTTAATTAATTTGAATTTAATACAACTTTATACTAAATTCAAGTCAATTATATAAGACCTGAGGGAGTACATAATATTTGAAAGAATCTATTTTGCTAAAATATAATTTGACAAAAAGCTATAATTTAACAAAGCAACAAGATTTCACTTTTCTTAGAACGGCTTCAAACAATAGTTCTCAGATGAGATGGACATGGATCCTCTGACATGACTGCTGTCAGGTGGGGCCCACACCCTTTGGGGCCTACACATCCGTGACCCAATGTCAGGAACAACTACGTCAGGGGATCCTTGACCCCCTTGACGAAAGCATACATGTGTCATGTGCCTATTTAGCCCGCTAAGATTCAAATAGAGACATGAAGACCATGATATATGATGTTGCATATGAGGCATTGTGGTGGTGATGGCTGACTAAGCCATCACATTCAACTCCGGTTGTTGTTTGCTCCCTCTCGTTTCAAAATATTACAAAGGATCGGATATACAAGGGACAATATCTTCATGTAAATTTTGGATATAATATATTATCAAACCAATCCAGCAGAAAATATATAAAATAAGAAAGAACAAACATCTCCCCAAGTATTCTTCGTGAAGAAGATTGAAATATTCCAGACTGCCCTTTATAAATGGAGCAGCTGATTTACAAAGTCACAGATACAATAACTCCACATGATCACCTACATCGTGCCCAAGTTTGGCACGTTTGAACATAAGAAATATATCTTCATGTGACAAATAGAAGGTCTTTTGTGGCTAATGAAAATTCAAACCATTGAGTGATAATGAGATATAGAAACTTTGCTTCAACAATTTCATGTTTCCTAAGTGATGCACATTAGTTGCAGTACAACCATTGCTTGAAACATATTTCCACCCCGAAAAAATACGAAACATTTCGAAGTGATCTTGTTACTGACTTCCAAGTGCGTTTTAAATCGTAGTCTAGATGTTGACTCAAAAGAATTCCGTGTAAATGGAGTCAGCTGATTCTCGTTTGAATAGCAAGAAAAGTTAAGTATTGTAGCCCAAGAAAATACTGCAATTGTGCCCAAGCTCAATGATCTCTTGCTGTTTCTTCTTAAATTCCAATGGCCATCTAGAAGGTTGTGGACCTGCTAATGAAAGATCTCAAGCACTCAACAAACAATGCTTAAAATTTAACATTCTCTCAACAAAAAGGAAGAATAATAA
Source organism: Lolium rigidum (assembly GCF_022539505.1). Taxonomy (NCBI): domain Eukaryota; kingdom Viridiplantae; phylum Streptophyta; class Magnoliopsida; order Poales; family Poaceae; genus Lolium; species Lolium rigidum. Next base: position 136,287,786 of record NC_061511.1, read on the forward strand.
TAAAAAATCCTAATTGTCTTCACCTTTGTCACAGAATCTGTAAAACACATACTTTCTCACAGTAAGAAATTAATCATGTCATCCCATTTTATTTCCAGTGAATTAATTAAATTGGGTGCAAATTCGTCTTTACAGGTAAATTCTGCATCACCTGCAGCAGAACTATTCGTCTTGATTCCACTCTTCGACGTGCTCATTTCGGAAAGCATGCATCCTGCCATTGAAAGAGTTTCTTTCCAAGCATCACAGATCAATGCAGATCCTCTTTTACGCATAATTCCGACTGCTGCATTGCTCTTTGTTGGAATAGAGGATGAACACATCACTGTTGTTTTACATGAGTTATATCATCTCATTATGAAATAGCCTTATTTATATGAAGCAACTTTGGTAAATAACTCAAAAAGATATGCCTCAGTCATCTATATATGTCATTATGCAATCAGAACTACTCGAAACGACAGAATATAAACTATGCACACATCCGACTAATGTCAAAAAACCAAATGAGGACCAAGGTATAAATATTGATAAGATGGCCCAGGACTGAATGGAAGGACACATGGCAATCCTATGCTCCCGTGAGGCAATCCTACAAGTTTCAGATTAAACATTATGCAAGGATGTGCTTTAGAATAAGTGTTGCAGAAGTAAAAGAAGTGCTTTAGAAAACTTGTTGTGGAAGGAAATAAAAATCTATGTTCATGTATTCATGATCGAAAGACAATATAGATATCGCAACATGCCAACATGGGTTGTACCAGGTTACCTGCTGCGCATGCTTGCAACCATGACAGAGAGCTCATACTCCGTGTACCTAATATTGGCACTATGACCCTTAACATATATCTGCATCCTATCATAAAATATATATACATGTGCAAGCAAGGTTCCAATACGTAGCCTCTTTCTAATAGCAAACGAGCTGCTGAGTTTACGTAATCAAACTTGGTACCACTACGAATTGATTGTTTTCCAACCAGGGAGCCCACTTTTTCTCCGAATCAACTGGACCATGAAAAGATTGGTCAGAGCACCGATAAATCTTTTATACCCCATCTATACTCGTGCACCTTTGCTTCTCATAAACCCATCTTGTGGCAACAGCTTTAAAAATGGAGGACAAAGGAACCATATAAAATCAGTCTAGAAAAAGGTTTGCCCGATGCTTGAAATACTAAATAAACAGTTTTCTGAAAGTATGGCAGATAAAAATGGTTCATAACTCAACACATGATTAACAAAACAAGTGATCCATCATCTACAGGGATCATTTGCTTGTAACAACTAAAAACAGAACTGCACGTCAATGCATCCAATCAAATATCCAAAGTACTGAACTGCATGAGAGCCAGAGCTGCCAACATCAAGAACAAGCAGGTGCAGGGATCATTTGCTTGTAACAACTAAAAACAGAAATGCACGCCAATGCATCCAATCAAATATCCAAAGTACTGAACTGCATGAGAGCCAGAGCTGCCAACATCAAGAACAAGCGGGTGGGAAAATCGGTGTAATTTATTTTATCAAAAACCTGAATATGATTAATAAGCTGAACTATGTTTGATAAGGAGAGTGTAGTCAGTATACACATGCACGAAATAACCAGACATCAATTTCTTACCTAAAATCACAAACTGTAATTGTATTTTGTATATATGTGTCAGACTAACATAGCGATTATATGCATATCAATGAACTTAGAATACAGTTAAGTTGTTATTCCTGATAGCATAAAATAGATTATTTCTGGATGTAGCTCGAGAAAGAGAGCCGGCCATATACGAACTGTTCATGAAAAAAATAGGATTCAGAGAGGTAGACTACTGAATTTGGTTTTCAATAAAAAAGCTAGGCCTTGTGCCGAGAGGACTTATGTGGCTTTCATTAAAAATCTTGGCCTTGTGCCTTTTCTCTACAAAAACAAGAAACTAACCCATGGCGGCTCATCCAGAATTTGGCAGACATTTACGGATGAACTCATCAGACGCATCTTAATAAAAGAAATGAACTCTTGCATTCACTGTGCAGAGAAAAGCTACTGCGTAGGTACTGATAGACCATGGGTTAAAAGGGAGCTAGCCACATGAGAAATTACCAAAGTCAGCACCACTGGCCTAGCTATTCTTCCAATGCAAACAACAATACGATTCCCAGATGTCAATGTTGGATAGATTTAGTTTGCTGGCACTAACAAAACAAACACATATCAAGAGCTTATTCGCAACAAAAAACATATCAAGAGCTGATCAGCGTACCTACATGTATAGTTATAGGATTTGTTACCATTGCACCAAATGATAAGGACAAAATTCGAAGCTCCCCTGCAAGGAAAGACATCATCACGAATCTTGGCCAATGACATGGTGTAATTGCTGATGAACATAAGTATACATGTCATCAGGTCTATGTCTTTTTGAAAGAGACAAAGCAAATTGCTAACAATTGACAGCGACACACTAAGTATTGTTGATCTCCAACAAAAAAAAATCTTACCACCGGGAGTCTTTCTGTAACCCTGTAGCAAACACTTAAGCTACAGATAAATGGATTATATGAAAGGTTCAAGTACAACCATCATGAAATTCTTATATGATCAGAAAATAGATTCCTAAAAGTTATAATATGAACACACCTAAAGCTTAAATAATGGACCGCACAAAAAGGGAAATTATAGGTTCTTTCAGTATTAATTTAAAGAAGCAAGCGACATGAAGTTAGTTAATATAGAACTAAACAAATTTTCATGGATGTAAGCTATGCCACATGGATTCAAAAAATACTACAATTTTGTTACTAAATATACATCAATAAAGTTCCCCTCTCTCCATTTTAACTTCCATGTAGTTCAAATCGTTTGTAGTAATAGAGTACGGTTCATATTAACAAACGATGATATAATAGTTATAAGAAAAGCTAAACGCTCGAGAAAATCTTAATTCTTTTTACGCCCAAAATGGACCACATGTTCACCACCACTAACAGGAGAGGAAAAGATAATCTCCCAGTGCATTATTTTTTCCAACCTTTTCCTCATTGACTTTATAAAAAATAGAGGGTTGCTCTAGATGGAAAACCTTGAACAAAACATGATCAACCAGGTCGATGGGAAACAAAAATAAGAGCAGTAATAAGATAATGGGAACTAAAAGGAAGTAGAATCCCTCCATGGAGAGCCCATACCTGAACCAACAGGGAGAGCCCATACCTGAACCAACAGTCCGCCTCAAACCCCCAGCCTCCCTCTGAATCTTGCTGCAGAAAGGGGAAGAACATGAGAACATCCAACCTGAGCCAGAAATCAAACTGATAATAGAAGTAGGGGGTTTGGGTACAAACCTGAACAGCGTTGCACGCCATGCTAAATATCTGATCCAACCCCTGATCCAAACGTAGAGAAGGAAGAAGAGGTGCCGGGTTGCCCCGGATTCCTTTGGGGCAAAGCCAAGCCGCTTTCCACGAGCGGAAAATGAGAGAGCAAGGGCCGCCTGATATGGGAAGCAACATGAAATTAATAGGGGATGGTAGAGCCATTGATCTCGCCATGTTCATCTCTCTCACCTCGGCACTCATAGTCGAGGACGCCTCCCCTCTCGTGTTGGTTCTGGGCCGCATATCGCCTCCATCATCGTCGCCATCATCTCTGTAGATGGCCGATCTAGGAGGATATGGTGCCCAGGTGGACGCCAGTTGTGTTGCCGCCTCCCCTCTCGTGTTGGTGCTGGGCCGCATATCGCCTCCATCGCCGTCGCCGTCATCTCTGTAGATGGCCGATCTAGGAGGATACGGTGCCGGGATGGACGCCAGGCCAAGCCTGCGCACCTCCTCCCTCCACTCGGCCGCGCACCGATGCCACCGCCACGACCGCTACGGCCACCAACGCGACCTCAATAGATGCCATCACAACCACGCTCGCAGTCGTGGGCGGGGGCGAGAAGTGAGAGGCGGCGACGGGACCCTATGCTAGGGTTGAGGTCGGGGCTGTGGCCTGTAAGCCTGTTGCTGCCTTTTTCGCTGGGTGAATCGCTATTTCGCACTTATCGGTGGCACGGAGGCGTAATTAGCTAAGCCAAATAGCAGATCGACTTAACGCGCCATTGGATATAGATTAGACGGACGTAATGCTTCTAATGACGACCACCAAAGTGCGTTGAGTGTCAAACGACCAACTCCCATTTAATAGTAAAGACAAACGGAAAAGTTGGAGGCCCCCTTTTTTTGGAGGCCCTGTTCGGTCGCACACGCTGAACCTGCGTCCGGTACGGGCCTGTCATCAAATTTAGCCGCGATCATGCCACAACTGATGACTAACACGAATCACGAAGTAAATCTAGCGATGATATTTTTTCCTAGTTGCATTTCCACTTGCAACAAAAGTTCCAGTTACAACTCCACTCGCAACTAAAAAAACTTAATTGCAACCCAACTTGCAACTCATATGCACAAATCATGATGCAATCAAATGGCGTAGGATTTGACTGATCACGAACTAGCTGAGAACTAGCAAATCCCTTATATCTATGGCATAAAAAGTTATCTTCGAATAATTAGGAACATGTTTGGTTTGGGGATTTGTAACGCACGGTGGTACTTGAATGCATTAGTTTCTGTTTGGTAGGACTTGGTAGTAATTAGATACCGTGTAATCAGATTATTATGTGACTATACAAATTTGTTTTCCGCCCACTCACATATGTAATCAGTTTCCTCTCCCTGTGGTTTTGTTGCCGCAACAACTTTCTCTTCCTCATCCTCCTAGAATGTCTTCCCTACCCCTCTCCCCTCTCCGTCTCTATGCCATCTTTAGCAAAAAGGGTTGCCTCCGCCCTCGCTGTCCATCTTCGAGGAGATCCGTGACAAGGACCAAGCAAGAGGTTGCATGCTCCGGAGGCGGCCGTCATGGTTGCACTCCACGAAAAGCTCTGCGTTGTCTAGGACAACCTGTCCGTATCCATCGTCAATACTGCCAGGGAGGGAAACCGGCCGTGCGATACTCCCGCTAGCAACGCTAGCCATGGGGCACCTTGCAAAAGAGGGGCTTTTTACGGTAGGGACGAACAAACGCTGACCGTCAAAACCAACTGATCAAACGATCCAGATTTACCAATACTTGTTGACTAAATCAGTAGTATTTTCTCACCAAAGGGAAAAATCGGGAGATGAAAAAACAAAATCTGGTAACGCAGTTGACATGACTTCCTTGCTTCCGTAATATATGAATCTTTCGTATGCTAGTTTCTTAATCTTTCCCATAATAACTTTCCCGATTTAACTTATACGTTACAGAAATTAAATGGGTGGATGCATAGCTAGCAAATCTAATCAACGCTGATACAAATTTGCATGGAAAAGAAATAGATCCATGATTATCTAGGTGAAAAGCGCGATGGACTTCTGATCAGTAAATTGTTTTTTTCATGTCAGAACCTAGAGTATCAAGTATCAACACATCTCTAGTTGATCTATACATACAGATATTCCATCGTCTAGCAAGACCATTGTTTCCATGAGTTTGTCAATTCATGACTTTTTTGTCGCTTATCGTTCAATGACAATACATATATACGTACATCAGTACTCTCCCTGTTCCAATAAATACGGTTTATAAATTTAGTCCAAAATCAACTTTCTCTTGACTGATGTTGTAGATAAAAATATAAATATATGTGGTACCAGATTAATATTACTCCCTCTAATTTATATTACTTGGCACCAGTATATATGTACCTAGAACGAAAATATGTATAAATACATCTATATTAGAGACAACTTATGGATCGGAGGGAGTAGTAGATTCAATTGTAAATATATTTTTATAATATTTTGTATCATGTTATAGATATTTTTTATTTGGTAAAACTTTTTAATTTTGACTTTGTTTTCTCTGGTGCTAGTTCACAAGTTCAAGTGCACAGGTACATTCACACCTCTTATCACGGTTTAACTTTCATTCAGGATTAAAAGATAGTAGGTCTGCACCTTGGTGGAGCCAGCTCGTGATTACCAGAGTTGTAATCGAATCTCTTCCAGATTTTTTGGAAGAAAATAGAATACCAAAATATTAATTATCCAGAATATCATGGCTCAATACTACTAGTTCGCTTGACAAGTAAATTGCACCGTAATACAGCCCGCAAAAGAACACAAACAGCTGCGAGCCGGCTTCCATGGAAACATCGACATAGTGCAGCGGCCTATATCTGTTCGCTCGGGGCCTCTGTAGTTCCATTCCTGAGTTGAACCAAACAAATTTCGCTGTTACCCCGTTCCTTTTACATTAACAGTTGTATTCTAATTCCCATTACATTTATACGTTTACAATGTCAAACCGAAGTACTTCTAGTTGTACCCATTACAAATAAAAATTAGAACATAGACACAATGAAATGTATAGTATTTTCACATTCGAATTCTTCTCACAACTTATAGAAAAGTAGATATATCACACCTTGAACAATACCAAATTCAGAACTCCAGCGAATAGTATCACACGTACTTGTTCTATTCGTAGCAAGATTTACCTATTTTGTTTCTTGAGCTATATATGAGTCAAATCTTGATGTGAAATTTGACATGTAGAAGAGTATGATGTGCTAATGCTGTAAAAATAAAAATCAGAACTTTCTTGTCTTTAAATATGCCAATCAATCATCTAGTACATTAATATATGCACCGCCATTCAGAATCACTTCTGATTTCCCGCAGAAAATAAACATATTTTTAGGCAGCCTATAAGCAGAAAGAACGAAAGATCAAAAGTTTCATTTAGACAAAGGGGCAAGAGTCACACGGATCGCCCGACTAACTAAGATCCGTTGGTTAAACCGAAAATACGTAGTGGGACATAGGTACTCATGAACCCTATAACTTGCCGGTCCCAAATTCCTATTTCTAGTGCTCCAAGCATTCTAAAAAAAATCGTGGGTGGTGGACTCATGTATGTATGTGCGTACCATTTGTCATACCCAAATTTAAAAATATGTAACTTAGAAAAAAAAAACACAAGATTCAAATGAACAGTCTACATAAAACTCTTCCCTCCCGAAATTTTTGTAACTCAATGGTGAGGTAAGTAGATAGCTATGTAACATAGTACCGAAGTAAGTATAATTGGATTCAGGAGTACCATGTCCAAAAAATTAGCTTTCCCGTTAAACTGAACTACCAGGCGGTGAAGGTATCTGTCCGCCCACTAGAGCGTATTCAAAATACGTAGTTGTGGTTATGATTTCATATCACTACACACCAGCAGTTTAATTATTAGTTTAAGATATATTACAATATACCTCTAGGTTCGCATGTATACACTAAAACGCATATATGTATTTGGACAAATCCACGAGAAGCCAATTCGGGACAGAGTGAGCAGCACGCAATTTATTTTGAGACAGGGTATAATGCTCTAACCTATCCACAAATGTTACTCGATGGTAGTTAACTTGAACTTGGAGTACACAGTAGCACAAACATTTAGAGCGCGGGGTTATATTTTCGTGGACTGAACGAAAATTGGCAAATAACGCGGTGTTTTCGCATTCCCGGCCGTCTGGCCGCTCGGCCGTTCCCGCTAGAGTTGCATTGCACGGATTCAAAGGATTGGCAATCGATGTTCTGTGTACGCCAATGCGATTCGGCCCGGCCCCAATCAAATGCCGGCCGGGGCCTGGGTTTGCAATGAAGTGTGCCAGGAAGGTAGGTGTTAGAGCATCTCCAGCCGCGTCCCCCAAATCGTCCCCCAAACCGCGCCGGATCGAGCGTTTGGGGGACGTGTTTCGTTCGTGCCGCGTTTGGGGGACGTCGCTCCCCAGCCGCGTCCCCCAAACGCCGCCCCCAAACATTAAAAGTATTTTTTTGGCTAGAAAGAAACTATTTAATAATATTCAAATCGGTTGAACATAAACAAATTATATATAAAACTTCGAAAAAATATAATTAAATACATATAAACTATCTACTTCTTCTTCTTCGCTGATGGCCCCGCCTCGTCGTCGTCATCGCGGTGGCGCTTCCTGCTCGTCACCTCTTCCGAAGAGGCGGTGTCGGCGCTCGACGCGTCGTCGTCGCCGGTGCTCGTCGGGCTGCGCCTTGGCCTTCGCCTTCGCCTTGGCCTTGGCCTTGGCCTTGGCCTTGGCCTTGGCGGCCTTGGCCTTGGCGGCCTTCGCCTTGGAAGCCTTCGCCTTGGCCGCCTTCGCCTTCGCACGGGCCACCGCCGCGGCCGCGGCCTCGCTCTCTTCTTCCTCCTCCTCCCAGCCCAGCCATTCCTCCTCGGCTGTCAGCCGGCGGCGGGGAATCGTCGCCGCTGCTCGGCGTCCTGGCTCTCTCCCACCAATGGCGCCAGCCGGCGGGCTTTCCCTCGGCTCGGAGGTGTCGGACGGGAGCCGGGAGATGTAGCTCATCGTCGGCTGGAGGTGTCGGATGAAGGCTTGGATGAATGGTGGCGTGCGTACGGCGTACGTACGGGTCTTATTGAGCGCGGATGAACGGCGGCGCAGAAGTCGAAGAGAGCAGCGGTTGCTCTTCCGAGGAGTCGGCGCTCCATTCCGGCGGGGTTGGCGCGTCGTCGACGCGCTTGCCAATGCGACGGTTCCGCTTCCTGTCCAGCTGCACCGTTGCTACGTATGTGGCGGTTGAGCGTCCGAGCCGCTGACGGGTCGGCCCCGCGCCTCCTCGCCTCTCATTTCGTTGTGTCCGGCGTGCCCGGTGCGTCCCCTGTGGGACGGGGACGGGCTCGGGACGCCGGACACCGAATGGGGGCGCGCCGGACAAAAAAGGGCTTTGGGGGACGCGGCTGGAACGCTTTTTTTGTCCGGCGCGCCCCAAATCCCTTTGGGGGACGGTTTGGGGGACGCGACTGGAGATGCTCTTAAACATCTTCAGCCGTGGGTTTCCCTAAATCCGGCTCTATATAGTGCCGGATGGATGTAAAGTTTGGGAAGGTCTATTTTCCCAGCAGTAAGCTTAGGGTCGCGTCTTAACGCTCAACCATTCCGTAAATAGCGACGGTGCAGTCGCCGGAAAGGGGAACCGTCGAGTGGCAACCGCGTCCATCGATGTATTGAACCGCCGTAATGGACCGCGAATTGGCCTGGATCTGCCCAAATGTCTTGCCGGGAACCGTCGCAATGGCCTTGACGCGCGAACCGCTGTAATGGAGCACTAACTCCGTGGAAGAGCAACCGTCACTCTCTTCGTCGATAGACCACTACATATACGTTCTGCGATCTACCGGCCGGCGCCATTCATCTCTTCACCATCCTCTTGAAGGAGATATGCCCTAGAGGCAATAATAAAGTGGTTATTATTTATATCTTTATGTTTATGATAAATGTTTATATATCATGCTAGAATTGTATTAACCGAAACATTAGTACATGTGTGATATGTAGACAAACAAGAAGTCCCTAGTATGCCTCTTAAACTAGCTTGTTGATTAATGGATGATTAGTTTCATAATCATGAACATTGGATGTTATTAATAACAAGGTTATATCATTATGTGAATGATATAATGGACACACCCAATTAAGCGTAGCATAAGATCTCGTCATTAAGTTATTTGCTATAAGCTTTCGATACATAGTTACCTAGTCCTTATGACCATGAGATCATGTAAAATCACTTATACCGGAAAGGTACTTTGATTACACCAAACACCACTGCGTAAATGGGTGGCTATAAAGGTGGGATTAAGTATCCGGAAAGTATGAGTTGAGGCATATGGATCAACAGTGGGATTTGTCCATCCCGATGACGGATAGATATACTCTGGGCCCTCTCGGTGGAATGTCGTCTAATGTCTTGCAAGCATATGAATAAGTTCATAAGAGACCACATACCACGGTACGAGTAAAGAGTACTTGTCAGGAGACGAGGTTGAACAAGGTATAGAGTGATACCGAAGATCAAACCTCGGACAAGTAAAATATCGTGAGACAAAGGGAATTGGTAATGTATGTGAATGGTTCATTCGATCACTAAAGTCATCGTTGAATATGTGGGAGCCATTATGGATCTCCGGATCCCGCTATTGGTTATTGGTCGGAGTGAGTACTCAACCATGTCCGCATAGTTCTCGAACCGTAGGGTGACACACTTAAAGTTGGATGTTGAAATGGTAGTACTTGAATTATGGAATGGAGTTTGAATATTTGTTCGGAGTCCCGGATGAGATCCCGGACATCACGAGGAGTTCCGGAATGGTCCGGAGAATAAGATTCATATATAGGATGTCATTTTATGTGAAATAAAATGTCGCGGAAGGTTCTATGGAAGGTTCTAGAAGGTTCTAGAAAAGTCCGGAAGAAACCACCAAGGAAGGTGGAGTCCACAAGGGACTCCACCTCCATGGCCGGCCAGCCCTAGATGGGGTGGAGTCCCAAGTGGACTCCACCATAGGGGGCCGGCCACCCCCATGGGAGGTGGGAATCCCACCTTTGGGTGGGAGTCCTAGTTGGGCTAGGATTGCCCCCTCCTATGGAAGGTTTTGGTTCGGGTCTTATTCGAAGACTTGGACACCACCTCTTGGGGTTCCACCTATATAATGAGGGACCAAGGGGAGGGGGCCGGCCACCCAAGAACCACCAAGGTGGCCGCACCCCATAGTGGCCGGCGCCCCCCTCTCCCCAAACCCTAACCGCCCCACTCCTCCTTCTTCCCCGCACGCTTAGCGAAGCTCCGCCGGGATTCTCCACCGCCACCGACACCACGCCGTCGTGCTGTCGGATTCAAGAGGAGCTACTACTTCCGCTGCCCGCTGGAACGGGGAGGTGGACGTCGTCTTCATCAACAACCGAACGTGTGACCGAGTACGGAGGTGCTTGCCCGTTCGTGGCGCCGGAACCGATCGTGATCAAGATCTTCTACGCGCTTTTGCAAGCGGCAAGTGAACGTCTACCGCAGCAACAAGAGCCTCATCTTGTAGGCTTTGGAATCTCTTCAAGGGTGAGACTCGATACCCCCTCGTTGCTACCGTCTTCTAGATTGCATCTTGGCTTGGATTGCGTGTTCGCGGTAGGAAAATTTTTGTTTTCTATGCAACGTTATCCTACGGTGGTATCGGAGCCGTGTCTATGCATAGATGGTTGCACGAGTAGAACACAATGGTTTGTGGGCGTTGATGCTCTTGTTATCTTTAGTTGAGTACTTTGCATCTTTATGGCATAGTGGGATGAAGCGGCTCGGACTAACTTTACATGACCGCGTTCATGAGACTTGTTCCTCGTTCGACATGCAACTTGTATTGCATAAGAGGCTTTGCGGGTGTCTGTCTCTCCTACTATAGTAAAGATTCAATTTACTCTTCTATTGACAACATTAGTATCAACGTTGTGGTTCATGTTCGTAGGTAGATTAGATCTATATCGAAAAACCCTAAACCACGTAAAATATGCAAACCAAATTAGAGAGCGTCTAACTTGTTTTGCAGGGGTTTGGTGATGTGATATGGCCATAATGTGATGATGAATATGTATGAGATGATCATTATTGTATTGTGGCAACCGGCAGGAGCCTTATGGTTGTCTTTAAATTTCATGTTGAGTAGTATTTCAAAGAAGTTGTAATAGTTGCTACATGGAGGACAATCATGAAGACGGCGCCATTGACCTTGGTGCTTCGCCGACGATGATGGAGATCATGCCCGAAGATGATGGAGATCATGTCCGTGCTTTGAAGATGAAGATCAAAGGCGCAAAGACAAAAGGGCCATATCATATCACATATGAACTGCATGTGATGTTAATCCTTTTATGCATCTTATTTTGCTTAGATCGCGACGGTAGCATTATAAGATGATCCCTCACTAAAATCTCAAGATAATAAAGTGTTCATCCTTAGTAGCAGCGATGGCGTGTATTTCACACGTTCGTTGGGCAACCCCAAGAGGAAGGTATGATGAGCACAGCGGCAAGTTTTCCCTCGAGAAAGAAACCAAGGTTTATCGAACCGGGAGGAGCCAAGAAGCACGTTGAAGGTTGATGGCGGCGGGATGTAGTGCGGCGCAACACCGGAGATTCCGGCGCCAACGTGGAACCTGCACAACACAACCAAGCTACTTTGCCCCAACGAAACGAGTGAGGTTGTCAATCTCACCGAGCTTGCTGTAACAAAGGATTAACCGTATTGTGTGGAAGATGATTGTTTGCGAGAGAAAACGGTAGAAACAAGTATTGCGGTAGATTGTATTTCAGTAAAGAGAATTGGACCGGGGTCCACGGTTCACTAGAGGTGTCTCTCCCATAAGACGAACGGCATGTTGGGTGAACAAATTACGGTTGGGCAATTGACAAATAAAGAGAGCATGACCATGCACATACATATCATGATGAGTATAGTGAGATTTAATTGGGCATTACGACAAAGTACATAGACCGCCATCCAACTGCATCTATGCCTAAAAGTCCACCTTCGGGTTATCATCCGAACCCCCTCCGGTATTAAGTTGCAAGCAACGGACAATTGCATTAAGTATGGTGCGTAATGTAATCAACAACTACATCCTTGGACATAGCATCAATGTTTTATCCCTAGTGGCAACGACACAACACAACCTTAGAACTTTTCGTCCATCGTCCCGAGTGTCAATGCGGGCATGAACCCACTATCGAGCAT
>NC_061511.1:136300494-136336457 GCF_022539505.1 Lolium rigidum
TGGTCGCGGTTCGCCACACGAACCGCGACTAAAGACCCCATTAGTCGCGGTTCCTTTACCTTCGCGACTTATGGGGCTTCCCGGAAGCCTGTTTTTCCACCAGTGTGTATACCAAAAAATTTATGTTAATTTTTTTTAACATTATTAAAATTAATTTTTAATTATTTTATATAATGAGAGCATTTGCTCCTATGAGCCAAAACGCCACCTCCTTCTAGCGTCCATCATCGAACAGATGAAATGTTTGGCCTAGTACCGCTAAAATAATATCCTTCCGTCCTCGGGAAGGCGGGATGCTGCAACCACGCTCCAGATTCGGTCGCATGATCTCATCCCATGGAGAAAGCTCGTTAAATGTCAATGGGGGAGCTCGTTACATCTCAAAAAAAGTAAAATATGAGTAGACTCATTGTCGATCTGTATGTAGGTCATATTAAAATATCTATGCCATTTTATAACTCGGAGCCGAGGGAAATACATCTCGTCTCTAGGTTGATCTTCTGCACAGATCGAAAACGTGCATGGGCGGCCCGCTCCGCCCAGAATACGTCCTCTGAACTGAATGGAGCACCCACGAGCAGTGCTTGATGAGCCGCCGTGTCCAAGGGACATGCACATACGGCAGCTGCTTCCTCTCATGATCGATGAGGAGTGGATCGGCGTCGGCACGTACGATGTGGAGCGGGCACTACCGACTGAGGCCCGCGCTCGTTCGTCAAACCCCAGGTCTGAACTCAACCAAACCTCGTTGCCTGTCCCGTCCGGGGCCAGACGCCATCCGGATCGATCGCCTAGGGTTACCTTGTGTCCTTGTGGTTTAACTTGTAGGGCGCATCTGTCTCCATTCGCGTGTTTATCACCGTCTAGGTTGGGTCAGCACGCTTGTCCGATGACTAGCAGCGGCGTCGGTTGAGAATCTTTTTGAAACACAAGCTCGCTACCAACACATGACGCCGGCGGGATGCCGATGCTATTGGGGCCAATAGTGGTGAGTCCGATCTATTTTGCTAGGATGGGGTAGGCGTAACTAGGTTAGGCTTCTTTTTCCTAATTTTATATGGAAGAAATACGGGTCGAGCGAAATCTTAGGGTGGGACGCCCTTCCACCCGGCTGGCTTCGCCACTGGGGGGTCATCCTCCACCCGCCACATGTCGCTCGACACTGAGTACCACACATCATACAACACCCACGCTTCGGTGATGGTGAGGTTGCATCTCCCAATACCGTTCACGTCGGGGCCTATGGGACGATCTTGTAGGTGGGATGGCGCTAGGGTTTGCGAGGAAGAGAGCGGCAAGTGTTAAGGAACCCAGTGCGCGGGAGGGGGTGGCTTTTATGCGCCGGAGGTAGCCGGAAGGAGGGGTGGTGGCGCATGTTAACCGATGAGATGCATACCTACGCATATGAGAAAACCATGCCATGGCTGGGAAAGCTGCGCGTCCATTAACTTCGCTTGACCATAGGTTAAAGCCACGTGGCCAAAACATCTATGTCGATGACACACGTGGCCCACCATTTACCACGTCGCTTCACGTTGCGCATACCGGAACAGTATTAGACCGTGTCAAAACGAAATACCATAGTAGGCCAGGGCTGGGCGTAAATTTTTGTCGGTCGCGCTTCAAGCTTGGTATTAGATGTTTTGGGATATACCACTGGAGATGCTCTCAGTCAGCGACGCTTGCGCCGTACGTCCCATTTTTCTTCCTTGGCTTGGAATGCAACAAGGATCGATATCGGTGTCGACCGCGGCGTGCGGGCGTCGCCGAGCGATTTGTCATGCGTGGCGTTGGCGTCCGTCCGTCTGCCCGCCCGACGTCGCGCAGGGCACGACACGCCTGCTCGTGACACACGCGTGTGCTGTGTGTGGGCATGATCGATCGACCCGGTACATCGCGATCGGCCCCGCTCGCCGCGCGCGCGCGGCATTTCACGCCATCCATTGTTGTATCCCGGTCCTGTATCCGACCGAAATATTAAGTGCCATGTTCAGCGAATGGAAACGCGCCAGGGAGCGATTGATTGAGATCCAGAGACTGCTACTCCCAAACCAGCAGGATAGCATGCATGCAACAAACCTGAATCCAGCGGTTCACATCAGCCTCAGTACGGTGCGCACTGAGTCGATTCAGGCAGCCTGATTTGCTTTCAATTAACAGCCTATGCATTTCTAGAACTTTTAGAAAAAAACATACTCTCTCCAATTCATAATACTTGTTGATAATATGAATGTACTAGATCTACATACATCTATATTAGCGACAATTAATATGAATCAAAAAGAGTATATGATCATTTATGTTAAATCCTTTTTCTTTCCTACATGGGTGGTAAGTAATTATTACTCCTGCTTTGGTAAAATTTTCACTAGTTTTTCGTTGAGCTCTACATTTTGAATTTCATGGGTCTCCATATAAGTTGTCGTGATCACCGCCAACTAATATGAAACGGGTAGAGCAATAACTTGTTGTTTTTGCTGTTTCATAAACGGCCCGGGCATAACTGGTTCTAATTCAGTGTCAACAAGCGCGCAGATACAAACAGATGAGAAGCTTCATCGAAAGATAAGTAGTAATTGCTATAATCTTCATCTATGCATCTGAGACACCATTCTTTATGGGCGGAATCGATGGGTTGAGATATATAATTTGAATATCCCCTTAAGACCTCGTTTGGCAATAGTGTGTTTAGCAGAAACTATATGGGATAATCTTCTATGACTTACACAAAAATCTTCCATATCCTGTGATGGCAACGCAATAGCTGACATGCATGCCTCGTTAACCCATTCAAACTCCATGAGCAGCTGATAATTCAAACCTCGGCCGGCCACACGTTTCTGCTTACAAACTCTAAATAACTTGGCATTCCACATGTTCTCTAAGCCACGACTCTGAACATTTCCTTAGTTTCTGCCCTCCATCCTTGAACAGATGTTATGGGACTGAAATGTTTGGCATAGCGACTGCTAAAATAATAATAGTGTTAAAGCATCTCTAGTCCCGTCCTCTGAATCACGTACGGTAGAAACGTCCGATTGAGCATATGGGAGACGCAACTTCTAGTTGCCGTTTTTGGGGCGCGTATCTTTCCAGTCATGTCCCCCAAGCAGAAATTTAAAAAAATTAAATTCAACCTGAAACAATCGAATTCATTCAAATTTATTATATATTACAGAGATTTGAATGAAATCCAACAAAATTTAAACTTAAAAATAAACTAAGCCGGAACGGTCGTAGTACTGGAAGAAGTTGTAGTTGTCGTTAGTCATGATGTTCTGCTTGCCGCGAGGGTCGGCAGGCTCCTCCTTCACCGCGCCGCAATTGTCTCATCCTACTTCACGGTCGTAGTACTGGAAGAAGTTGTAGTTGTCGTTAGTCATGTGTCAAATCCTTTTTCTTTCCTACGTGGTGTTAAATATAATTGTCTCATCCTACTTCATTAAATTGGTCTATTGGTTAAACTGGTTAGAGCATACAATTTCACATGTGAGCCGTAACTAATTATTACTCGTGATTTGGTGAAATTTTCACAAGTTTTTCCATTGAGATCTAACATTTTGAATTCCATACGTCTCAACATGAAGCGGATAGAGCAATAACTTATTGTTTTTGTTGTTTCATAAACGGCCCAGGAATAACTATTTCTCAATCAGTGTCACAAGCACGCAGATGCAAAGAGATGAGAATCTTCATCGAAAATTTTGTAATTGCCATAATCTTCATCTATACATCTGAGATACCTTTTTTCACCGGCGGAATGGATGGGTTGAGATATAATATGAAGATCTCCTTAAGACCTCGTTTGGCAATAGTGTGTTACAGTGTTATAGCATCTCTAGCAGACACCGCAAACCGCAAACTCCAAATATGCAGATGAAAAGCACCCCAAATATATTTTGCAGGCTAAAAAACGCCTCGAGTCTCAGAAAACCGAAAAAGGAGTCTCTAAAACACATATTCCCCTGTCCTGACCCATAGTCAGCCTTTTTTTTTCTTTTCTTCTGACTTCTTCCTCAACCTTCCTTCCCTGTCCTTCTGATCGCTGCCGCGTGCCCTCGCTGCCCGCCTGCAGCCCTCGCCCGCGCCCGTCCACACCATCCACTCTGGCGCGCCCGCGCCGGTCGGCCGCCTGCTCGCAGCAGCCGATCCACCCAGCCCCGCAGCTGCGCTCCCACGCCGGACGCCCGCGTGCTCACAGCAGCGCGCCGCCCGCTCTGGATTCCGGCGACTCCGATGAATTTTGCTAGACTACAGAGCTCGTACGGGCTGAAATTTCCTTTGCGCCAACGCGAATGTCGGGATGGGTTTCGCTCTCGGAAAGCCTCGCAAAACTGGGTAGTTAGGGTTTACACGATGCAAAATTGGATAGACTGGATTTTTTTTGAATGGGTCTATTGCGGTGTCTAGACTAGCCCTTTTTTCTCTCCAAAACCGCAAAAAACATTTGTTATGCGGATGAAAGCTAGATGTGGTGTCTACAGATCGAGATGCTCTGAGCAGAAACTACATGGGATAATCTTCTAAGGCTTACCCCAAAAGAAGTACCTGTCTTGGTCAAACTCAAGCTACAAAATCTTCCATATCCTCTGTGATGGCAATGCAGTAGCTGACATGCCTCGTTAACCCATTCAAACTCCGTGAGCAGCTGATAATTCAAATCTAGGCCGGCCACACGTTTCTGCTTACAAACTCTAAATAATTTGGCATTCCCACATGCTCTCTAAGGGCATCTCCAGCGGCGCGACGTATTTGGGACGTCCGAAATGTCCGCTTGCGTCGCGCGGTGGACGCGAGACAGACCGTTTTTGTCCCCGCGTCCGTTTGCACCTAGGGGTGGCTCCAGCGGCCCGACGCATTTCCGCGTTTGCATTAATTTATGAAGTTTCCAAACAACCAAATAAGGAAATCAACGAAGTCATAGTTATTATATTTAAATTTTTAAAAGTCTACATGAAAATAAGATAGTATTTCTCTAGGCATGATCTTCATGGCCAGCCAATGTCCACTGATGCTCAATCAGATCCGTTTGCAGCTGTTTGCAGACGTTCTCGTAAGTGACTTCTACATTCCCATGTAGATAGTCCTGCCAAGATGAAGCTCCAGGAAGTGGCGCAACCAGCTCACCTTGGAATTCCCAGTGGTTTTCATTGCGACCATCAGGACGCTCGTTCTCAACGATCATGTTGTGCATGATCACGCAGTATGTCATCACCTCATGCATGGTCTTCAGCGACCATGTTCTTGCCGGGTGACGGACAATTGCCCACCGAGCTTGGAGCACACCAAATCCGCACTCCACATCTTTCCTGCAAGCCTCTTGCATCTTGGCAAACCTCCTCGTCTTCTCGGAGTTTGGATTACGAATAGTCTTCACCAATGTGGCCCAGTCAGGGTAGATGCCATCAGCAAGATAATATGGCTTGTTATATGCATTTCCATTGATCTCATAGCTCACCCGGGGAGCTTTGCCTTGCATGAGCCGGTTGAAAACCGGTGATCGGTGCAACACATTGATGTCATTGTTACAACCGGCCATGCCAAAGAACGAATGCCAAATCCATAAATCTTGAGATATGACAGCTTCAAGAATGATAGTTTTTTCCTCCTCATGCCCGTTGTACGCACCCTGCCATCCAAATGGACAGTTTTTCCACTCCCAGTGCATGCAATCTATGCTGCCAATCATTCCTGGGAACCCTCTAGACTCGTTGATAGACAGGAGCCGCCTTGTATCCTCAACAGTTGGCTCCCTACAGTAATACTCTCCGAACATGGAAATCATGGCTCGGCAAAACCTGTACATGGCCTCAAGGCAGGTGCTCTCACCCATTCGAAGATACTCATCGAATATATCCACAGCCATTCCATATGAGAACATGCGAATAGCCGCGGATCATTTTTGGTAGGAGGTGAAGCCTAGCGCACCTGTTGCATCGGGCCTGCATTGGAAGTAGGGGTCGTAGGTTCTGACGCCCCGTAGAATGACCAAGAACATGTCCCTTGACATCCTGTACCGGTGGCGGAACAATTTTTCCGGGAACACCGGATTGGTGAGGTGGAAGTAGTCCTTGTGGAGCCAGAGCTGCCCTTCCACTCTGTTGCGCGGCAGGTTTTTGGAGTGCCCCTTCACAGAGCCACGGTGCTCCGGCCCCGGGTTTGAGGTGACCTCGTGGATCATGGAGGCCGCAGTAGTTGCCAATGTCTGCGTCGACTGATCGGACTCCTCGTCGGAAGAGGAGTCGACGACCTCCGTGCGGAACTTGTCCAACATCTGCCACATGTCCATGTGCGTGGGTACAAAGTGCGGATCAATGGCCGCGCACAATGGCGCCGAAAACACGAGTAAGTGTCAACACCCGGATTTTTAATTCCAGATGCCTATTATGCCATACATCGCAATCCCAGGAATATTGTTTTTGCGAGACATAATAGATTGATATCATAGAACATCATTCATTACAAACCATAATAGTCTTACAACAAAGGATCTCATGATCCAAGTCTTACAACAACAGTTGATCTAATGATCAATTACAAAACACACAGCGGAAGAAACTTAGTAGCAGTCCATCTGTTCCACAGGCAACGCTTGACGTCAGGAAGTAGTCCTAGTTATCATAGACATCCTGCTGTCCATCCTCCTGGTACTGGTTCTCCTCTTCATAGTCTGGCCATTTGAATAGCCAGGGACAAAGCCATGAGTACTTTTAAAATACTCGCAAACTATCACTAATAGAAGTACTAATAGCTCTAATCATGGTTCTAAGCTTCTAGGTTTATTTGCACAAAGCTAGTTTTGTTTCAGAAACACTTATTAGTCAAAGACTCTTTAGTTGTCTAAACTTACTCATGTGGGAACATTAGTGTCATTCCCACAACTTTGTTGTGATCAAGTCAAAGTCACAATTCAAGTTCAAGTCACAAGTTACCCGTCACATTTTGAAAAGTTCTGATGACGGAACAGTATGGTCTTTCCAACTGTCCATGACCGCGAACACTGCTATTCGAATAGTTTAACACTCTGCAGAGGTCGTACACTTGTGCCACAATATTTGCAATAGTCCATCAGGGGTAACTGGCCCTGATTTATCACACTCAGTGTGCAGACTACCAATCATAACCTTTCAATTACATACCCTAGTATAGGCACCTCTCCCGATGAGTTTGGCCTCCCAGCCATGGCAAACAACCATCCTGGGAACTGCAAAGGGCTTGGGTTGGACATTCACCTCATTTCACGTCATTTCACTTTCAACGTAGGCAGCCTCGGCATAACCCCTATGATGTTTGTTCAGAGGGAACCCGTACTAACATACATAAGTTTCCAGTTAAGCCCTACCCAGATTCAGGTATATATTGTGGGGGTACTTGAAAATTGGAATGGAATCGCATCCGAACCCAACCATCAGTTTTTATCAAAGAGTCACCTTGTTCACCAAAGTTCATATTCACCTTCAAAACTTTCAATAGAATGACTCATCATTCCATGGTTTTCAAAGTCATTTGATTCACAAGTTCCCATCTAGAGTAGTCAATTTTAATTTTAGCACTAGCAACTAATCATGAGGGATGCTAACTAAAGTTTTGCTCTTTAGGCTAAGTTTGAAACTCTTGTAGTATGCTACCTCTAGACCATTATCAATTATAAGAAAAAGCTTTAGTAAACAAAGTAAATGATTGCAAGATAAAAACTTGGGCTTGGATAAACCCTTAAATAAAAGAATATTGCAAGGGTGGCTTGCTCTAGTACAGCTTGCTCATAGTAATATCTTGTATTGGTAATAGCTTGCCTTGAGTGGTGTAGTGATCAAAGTGTTCCTCTTCTTTTTCGTAGAAGACCTCCTCCTCCTCGTAGCCTTCGGTACTAGCGTCTATAAACGGATACGAGGTAACAATCACACAAGATGATCACACAAGAGGATCTATAATCATCACAATCATCACTTAACATCATACTAGGGTTTTCTTTATTTAGTTGGGAAGAATAATTTCTTCTCATCTAAAATTACTAAGATTTAATACCTACTAGGGTTTTCCCTTTATTTCTTTTGAAAGTAAATTCTTCTCATTGAACATTACTAAGATTTAATTTCCTCAAATAATGAAGTATGAGATCATGTTCACCAAGGTCAACACTTCATATTTATTCATTTGAGAAAATGATTTAAATGAGATTCTACATCTCATGCAATTTAAATACTACTTTGAAAAGATTTAATATCTCAAGTAATAACATATGGGGTCATGAATACTAATGTTATCAACTCACATTGAATTACTTGTGAAAGTGATTTAAATGAGATGCTACACCTCATAGATTTGAAATACTAAATTTGAAATAATTTAAATGAGCTAGAAATGACTACATAGCCATTATTTGAATCCAGCCCATGATCACATGAAGCAACCATGTCATCTTTTTACATATTCAGAAAGACAATATGAAATGTGATTTTTGAGATTGGAATCAACGCAATATTCATTATGGTTGATTTTTAATAAATGTTTGAATTTGGAAAAGGTACTGCCTTGTTATTTTTAATAAATGTTTGAATTTGGCATTAGTATTGAATCTAGTTTAAATGAATTAAATCAAATTTGAATTAGTGGGCTACGCGGGAAAACGAATTGGGCTAGAGAGAGAAAGAAAGCAGGCCGGCCCAGCTACGCGTCTCGCACGCACGGGCCGCCTGACAGTGGGTCCCGCCTGTCAGCGTCTATTAAAAACCCGAAACGGTATGCTGGCTGAGGAGCGTTGGATTAGATCCAGATCGAACGGCTGATGCTCATCGTCATCGACGGTGAGCACGAGCGCTACTGGCGGCGCGACTAGGGGGTCGGCGGCGCACCTGGGCTCCGGCGAGGGTCGGCGTTGGCGGCGTTTCACGTGGAAGACGATGGCGAGGCTCCTGGTACCGGCGGCTCCTCCTGGGATGGCTTCAATCGACGACGAGCTTGCAGGGGTGCTGGCGGAGCTCCGACGAGGAATTGGAGCGCTACGAACTAAATTGGAACAGGGGCTTGCTCAGGGAGGGGTTGTGAGAAGAGAGGAAGCGAGGGGTGTGAAGAAATCGAGCGGGGGCGTGCTCTATTTATAGGGTCATCGAGGGGCAGAGCGGCACGGGCATGGCGACGGTGGAGGTGGCGCTACGGGCTGCGAAAGGGCAAGGCGAGGTGCGAGGACGATGCAGCATGGCCTGGCGGTCCTAGGGCGCGTCATGGCGCAGTGAATGGTGGACGGGAGCGTGCGGTGACGTTGGTGCCCGGGCGGTACTGTGGCGGAGAGGCGTCGACGGTGGCGTCAGCTACAGGACACGCGCGGGCAGGTGAGCATGTCTGGGAGCTTCCTGGTGAAGTGCTGAGCGCGTGGGAGAAAGGAGAGGGTGAGGGAAGGTCGACTGCGATGAGGCGAAGCCGTGCACCGTCGTGCCCGTGGGCATGGCCATGCCGATCCTGTCGCGTCTGGCGTCACGGGGCACGGGTTGGTCCGGGCAATGCAGGTCTCCTCTTTGACCAAGGCTAGTACAGGCGTGTTCAGGGTGCTGAGGCACGTCTAGTTGACAAGGTGAGAGGGACCAGAGAGGGAGTATGACATGGTGAGCATGGTGAGTGGCATGGTGGCTCGGCATGGTCTTGTTCTGGTCAAAATCATCAAAGTACAGGGGTACCAATGCTTGGCATTGTCTAAGGGGTCCAAGGAGAAGTCAATGATGACATATGGAGTGATGGTTTAGTCTAAAATCCAAAGGATAATGAGGTGTATGTAGTTGGCAGATTTGTGCACACAAGGTGTTTGATGAAATGGCCGCAAGAAACTAACTTTTGAATTTTGGCACAATATTTTATGGGTGTGACTCACATAATGTTTGGCACCTCCTGGTGGTCTTGGTTTGAAATTTGGGAAGGTTTGGTGAAAATCCAAAATCGGGAGGATCTAGAATCTGATTCAAAGTTTCCACTTTGAATGCAATTTATAAGAATTTGAAAATGAGTCAGCAAGGTTGGTCAACACTATTTGGTTCACTTTGATGAGTTCTTGGATGAGGTGCAAAGAGTTGAGAAAGTTTGGTTTAGAAAAAAATAAGCACAGGGGTCCAAAGTGGGTAACATGTTTAAAATGGCACAAGTGACCATTATCACATGTGACTTGCATTTTTCATTTTCTTTTCTTTTGTTTTGATTTTATTTGACCCAATTGCATTGTTTTGGGTTTATTTAGGGTTAGGTTGAGTTTGGTCATGGTTTCAAACCATTTTAGGTCAAGTGAGAATGGCATAGGCCTTTATGTGTATGTATGGCTATGTGCCTTTCTTTTTATTTTATTTTCTTTTTCTTGTTTCTCCTTGAGTTTGAAATGGGGTAGGGTTTAGCAAACCTGCTCAACACTTTAGACAAACAATCATGGCAAAGATCATCACATACATGCATGAACTCTATGGATACAAAGCAATTCAATTTAAGTTTTTGTTGGCTCCAAAATTTGGAAAAGAGAAATTTAGTTTTCTTTGTTTTGAAAATTTTGGGGTGTTACAGTAAGAAACCTACCGACGCAATTGACCGGATAGGTCGTGGGCGGCGCGGAAGGGCGGCGCAACCGGGAGCGTTTGGCCCGAAAACAGCCAACATGTACGCGGCGGAGCCAAGCCCGAGTACGATCCTGCTCTCCCGCGCGGCGAGAACGGAGCCGACGGCGACTATTGTGGCGCTGCGGCGGGTGGGGTTGGGATGGTTGGCGTCGCACTAGGGCAGCAAAGAAGGGGAAAAAGAAGCAAATTGAAGCGGTCGATTTCGTTGTCCCTGACTTACGGGACCGGGTAACAAATGGAGGACGCTACACGCGACCGCTGAGCGTCCGAGGAGACGCAAACCTGGCGCATATTGGGCCAGGTTTGCGTCTCTGCGGACGGCCCGATCACTTTGCGTCGCCCCGCTGAAATAGGCCACAGACGCATTTCCGATCACGGCGGACGAAAACGGTCGATCAGCGTCCGTTTGTGTCGCGCCGCTGGAGATGCCCTAAGCCATGACTCTGAACAAAATTTCTTTTGCCCTCCATCCATGAATCGGTGTTATACTGGGACCGAAATGTTTGGCCTAGCGCTGCTAAAATAATAACCGTGTTGGAGCATCTCTAGTTTTGTTTTCCGAATCGCATCCAGCAAAAGTGTCACATTGAGCATTTGGGAGACGCAACTGCTAGTTGATGTTTTTGGGGTGCGTATATTCACTAGTAGAAAAAGAGCCTTCCATCCGCCCCCATTAGTTCCCAAAATATACGAACTGCGACTAATGGGGTCTTTAGTCGCGATTCGGGAGGCGAACCGCGACCAAAGGCCTGGGCCCAGGGCGCTCGGTGGCCAGCTGGTGGACGGGAGGAGCTTTAGTCACGGTTGACCTGGCCAACCGCGACTAAAGGTGCCTAAAGGCCTTTAGTCGCGGTTGGCTTGGCCAACCGCGACTAAAGCCCCACCCCTATATATACCGTTCAGCACACTCACTTAGCCATTTGGTGCCACCTCTCTTCACAATCTTCACAAGTGAGTGGTGGGTTTGATTTTGGTTCCTCTTATGCACACAAGGTGTTCGATGAAATGCCCGAGAGATTGAAAGAAACATGATATGAAGTGTCCGAGCCACACTTGAGCTTTCTCATTTATTTTTCCTCGATCGCGGTTAGCAACTTAAACCTTTCATGTGTCAATGATAAAATATGCATGTGTGTAGTTCATTGTTTAATTTCTATTATTTCTAGCTAGTTAGTTTAACAAATGCATGATGGTTAATTATATACTTTATATAATAATAATGCAGATGAATCGGCAATGGATGTACGGTAACCGACTCTCCGGCGAGTTCACTACGGGTTTGAAAGGTTTCCTCGTAGTGGCTAATGCGAACAAGCAGGGGGGTTTTGTTATATGTCCATATGTTGCCTGTAAGAATCAGAAGGGTTACTCTTCCTCAAGAGAAGTTCACCTGCACCTGCTTCGGCACGGTTTCATGCCAAGCTATAATTGTTGGACCAAGCATGGAGAAAGAGGGGTTATAATGGAAGGAGATAAAGAAGGGGATGATATCATCGATGAAAACTATCTTGATCATTTCGGTGATACTTTCATGGAGGATGCTGAAGGTG
This sequence comes from Lolium rigidum, assembly GCF_022539505.1. Lineage (NCBI taxonomy): Eukaryota > Viridiplantae > Streptophyta > Magnoliopsida > Poales > Poaceae > Lolium > Lolium rigidum. The sequence continues at coordinate 136,312,634 of NC_061511.1, forward strand.
GGGAAGGTGAAGGGGAAGGTGAAGAAGAGGCACGTGATGAGCCCGCTGATGATCTTGGTCGAACCATTGCTGATGCACGGAGATGCTGCGAAACTGAAAAGGAGAGGGAGAATTTGGATCGCAAGTTAGAGGATCACAAAAAGTCGCTGTACCCAGGATGCGATAATGGTCTGAAAAAGTTAGGCTGCACACTGGATTTGCTGAAATGGAAGGCACGGGAAGGTGTAGCTGACTCAGGATTTGAAAACTTGCTAAAAATGTTGAAGAATATGTTTCCAAAGAATAACGAGTTGCCCGCCAGTACGTACGAAGCAAAGAAGGTTGTCTGCCCTCTAGGTTTAGAGGTTCTGAAGATACATGCATGCATTAACGACTGCATCCTCTACCGCGGTGAATACGAGATTTTGAATGAATGTCCGGTATGCACTGCATTGCGTTATAAGATCAAAGGCAATGACCCTGGTGACGATGTTGAGGGCCAGAAACCCAGGAAGAGGGTTCCCGCCAAGGTGATGTGGTATGCTCCTATAATACCACGGTTGAAACGTCTGTTTAGGAACAAAGAGCATGCCAAGTTGTTGCGATGGCACAAAGAGGTCCGTAAGTCGGACGGGGAGTTGAGACACCCCGCAGATGGAACGCAATGGAGAAAGACCGACAGAGAGTTCAAAGATTTTGCAGCTGACGCAAGGAACATAAGATTTAGTCTAAGTACAGATGGCATGAATCCTTTTGGTGAGCAGAGCTCCAGCCATAGCACCTGGCCCGTGACTCTATGCATCTACAACCTTCCTCCTTGGTTGTGCATGAAGCGGAAGTTCATTCTGATGTCAGTGCTCATCCAAGATCCGAAGCAACCCGGCAACGACATCGATGTGTACCTAAGGCCATTAGTTAATGAACTTTTAGAGTTGTGGGGCAGACCTGGTGTACGTGTGTGGGATGAGCACAAAGAAGAGGAATTTGACCTACGAGCGTTGCTTTTCGTAACCATCAACGATTGGCCTGCTCTTAGTAACCTTTCGGGACAGACAAATAAGGGATACAATGCAAGCACGCACTGCTTACATGAGACTGAAAGTGTATATTTGCCAAATAGTAAGAAGAACGTGTACCTTGGGCATCGTCGATTTCTTCCAAAACTTCATAACGTAAGAAAGAAAGGCAAGCATTACAACGGCAAGGCAGATCACCGATCGAAGCCCGTGGAACGTACTGGTGCTGAGGTATTTTATATGGTCAAGGATTTGAAAGTCGTCTTTGGAAAGGGTCCTGGCGGACAATCAGTTCTGCAGGGAGCTGACGGGCACGCACCCATGTGGAAGAAGAAATCTATATTCTGGGAGCTAGAATATTGGAAAGTCCTAGATGTCCGCTCTGCAATCGACGTGATGCATGTTACGAAGAATATTTGCGTGAACTCTGCTAAGCTTCTTGGGCGTGTATGGGAAGACAAATGATACAAAGGAAGCACGGCAGGACCAGCAACATTTGAAAGACCCTAATGACCGGCATCCGGAATGGTTTCAAGGTCGTGCCGCCTACGCTCTTACCAAAGAAGAGAAGGTCATCTTTTTTGAATGCCCGAGCAAGTATGAAGGTCCCGTCTGGATTCTCGTCGAATATAAAGGGAATAATAAACATGGTGGACAAAAAGTTCCAAAACCTGAAGTCTCACGACCGCCACGTGATTATGACGCAATTGCTTCCGATTGCTTTGAGGGGCTCCTACCGGAAAATGTTCGAGTAGCCATTGTGAAGCTATGTGCATTCCTCAATGCAATCTCTCAGAAGGTAATCAATCCAGAAGATCTACCACGGTTACAGGACGATGTGGTCCAATATCTTGTCAGTTTCGAGTTGGTGTTCCCGCCATCCTTCTTCAATATTATGACGCACCTCCTGCTTCACCTAGTCGAAGAGATTTCCATTCTCGGTCCTGTATTTCTACACAATATGTTCCCCTTTGAGAGGTTCATGGGAGTATTAAAGAAATATGTTCGTAACCGTGCCAGGCCAGAAGGAAGCATCGCCAAGGGCTATGGAAATGAGGAGGTAATTGAGTTTTGTGTTGACTTTGTTCCTGACCTTAAGCCGATTGGTCTTCCTCGATCGCGGCACGAGGGGAGACTAAGTGGAAAAGGCACGATCGGAAGGAAATCAACGATATGTGTGGACGGCCATTCTATGACTGAAGCACACCACACAGTGCTGACAAATTCCAGCTTGGTGGCTCCGTACTTCGAGAAACACAAGAATATTTTACGCTCGGACAACCCGGGGAAGCCTGAATCCTGTATTAGAAAGGCCCACATGGAGACTTTCGGCAGTTGGTTGAGAAAACATTTAATGAATGACAATGATGTTGGAGATCAGCTGTACATGTTGGCCAAGACACCATCTTCGACTATAACGACTTTCCAAGGGTACGAGATAAATGGGAATACATTTTACACAATCGCCCAAGATAAAAAGAGCACCAACCAAAACAGTGGTGTCCGCTTTGATGCAGCAACCGAGAATGGGCAAAAGGTCACATATTATGGTTACATAGAGGAGATATGGGAACTTGACTATGGACCCTCCTTCAAGGTCCCTTTGTTACGGTGCAAATGGTTCAAGCTAACAGGAGGTAGGGTAAAGGTGGACCAGCAATACAGAATGACAATGGTGGATTTCAACAATCTTGGTTACCTTGACGAACCATTCGTCCTAGCCAAAGATGTCGCTCAGGTTTTCTATGTGAAGGACATGAGTAGCAAACCGAGGAAACGGAAAGATAAGAAAACGATCAGTACATCATGCGATGATTCAAAGCGCCACATTGTTCTTTCAGGGAAAACAAACATCGTGGGAGTGGAGAACAAGACAGACATGTCAGAAGATTATAATATGTTTGGTGAAATTCCGCCCTTCAAAGTGAACACTGACCCAAGCATTAAGTTAAATGATGAGGATGCTCCATGGATACGGCACAATCGTAAGCAAGCAGGGACACAAGGGAAGAAATGATGTGTAATAATTTATTGTACCAAATTTTGTTGAATGGATCATGTGAATTATATTATCCGTGATGTGTTTGGTGTCCATTTTCGAATGATTCGATTGATTCGAGATACCACTGATGATACATGAAATTTGGAGTGATTTAGTCATACTCCTGCCTAGGCGTATAATATGCATACTCGTAGTCTTCATAGTCACCGCCGTTGTACTGGTAGTTGTCGCCTTCTAAGTTGCCGCCGTCATCGTCGCTGCCGTCGTCGCTGTCGTCGGGCGGCGCTCGTGGCTCGAACTGAGGGTAGCGCATGCGGGGGATATCGCCAGCCGTGATGTAGTCCATGACGCTCTGCAGAATCCGGCAGTACCACCATAGCCGACGGCCGGCCTCGTGGAAGTTCCCAGGAGGCAGACCATCCTCTTCATACCTGGCGAGCGCCCTCTCACGCCGATTGATGAAGAAGGCGTCCCAAGTATGCTGGTTATCGGGATGCCAGCGGGGATTCATCCGCTGCTCCGGCGTGAGGTCGAGGTAGTAGTGGTTCGTGATGGCCGCCCGACGCGCAGTACCCTGAGGGACGGGAGGGACCGGCACGCCTCCGGCGCTTAGGCTCCAGCCGACGAGGACGCGGTAGCCCGGTTGGCAAGGGTAGTTCGAGGCGCAAAGCTCCTCCACCTGCTGGTAGGTTAGAGTGGGTACGGTGGAAGCCATGAGAGAGTGATGAGAGATTGTAGAGATGTGATAATGCTGGCCAAGCCGGGCTACATATATGTAGTGAGAAATGGCGAGAAAAATGGGAGCGGGAAGACAGGAGGCGGGAAGAAATTGGCGGGAAGAAAGAGGCGGGAAGACAGGGAAGAAATGGCGGGAAGAAGAGGAATCCAGAGCTGCTCATCAAACCTTTAGTCCCGGCTGGTGGGTGCAACCGGGACTAAAGGTGGTTTTGTGTCATCTAAGAAAACTGTCGGTGGGATAAGGACATTTGGGTAAGCTTTAGTCCCGGCTGGAGGGTGCAACCGTGACTAAAGCTGTCGGCAGGATAAGGACGCGTGGGTGGATGCACTGCTCGATGAGATAAAGCATGTAGCGGACGACGGCCTGTCGGAGGAACAAGACAAAGCAGAAGCGGCGCCGTGCCTATAAAAGGAGCATCGATACGCCTTGGCAAGCAGACCAACAAGCCAACCTAGCAGGTAGGGAGAGTTTCATCCCCATGGATGGAGTAAAGGGTTGGAAAATCTCCCGTGGCGCAGCTTCTCGAAGATGTCATCGGTGCACACGCCCTACGACATCTTCGGAAGTTTCTCATCGGGAAAATTTTCCTGCAAGCCCGTGAAAGACTCCATCTCCTCTAACAGTGTTGGGTAAAGGGTTCGAAAATCTCCTGTGGCGCAGCTTCTCGAAGATGTCGTCGGTGCACACGCCCTATGACATCTTCGGAAGTTGCTCCTCGGGAAAATTTTCCTGCAAGCCCGTGAAAGACTCCATCTCCTCTAACAGTGTTGGGTAAAGGGTTGGAAAATCTCCCATGGCGCAGCTTCTCGAAGATGTCGTTGGTGCACACGCCCTACGACATCTTCGGAAGAATTGGCGGGACGAGGGGGCGGGAAGACAGAGGCGGCCGGGAAGAACCGGTGCGAAGAGGGGGCGGAAAGACAGAGGCGGGAAGAACTGGCGGGAAGAGGGGGGTGGGAGGACAGAGGCGGCCGGGAAGAACTGGTGGGAAGAGGGGCGGGAAGACAGAGGCGGGACGAAATTTATTTTTCTAAATTTTTTGATGTATTATTTGTATTTTTAAGATTTTGAAATGAATTAGTTTTATTTTTCTAAATTTTTTGATATATTATTTGTATTTTTAAGATTTTGAAATGAATTAGTTTTATTTTTCTAATTTTTTTGATGTATTATTTGTATTTTTAAGATTTTGAAATGAATTAGTTTTATTTTTCTGAATTTTTTGATATATTATTTGTATTTTTAAGATTTTGAAATTAATTAGTTTTATTATGAATTTTTTGATGTATTATTTGTATTTTTAAGATTTTGAAATGAATTAGTTTTATTTTTCTGAATTTTTTGATATATTATTTGTATTTTTAAGATTTTGAAATGAATTAGTTTTATTTTTCTGAATTTTTTGATATATTATTTGTATTTTTAAGAATTTGAAATGAAAAGAATTTCACAAAAGACCTTTAGTCGCGGTTGGCGGTTGGCCTCGCCAACCGCGACTAAAGGGTCTTTCCGCGCGGGAACGAAATTTCCGGCGAAAACCCCTTTAGTCGCGGTTGGTGTGGCCAACCGCGACTAAAGGTACTCCTTTAGTCGCGGTTTGCGACACCAACCGCGACTAAAGGGGGGTCCCTATATAAACACGCGCGCGCGATGGCGGTTCAGTCTCTTCGTTCTCCGCCGATCTGCAGCTGCGCCCCTCGCCGTCGCCGTCGCCGCACTCGAGCTCGCCGTCGCCGCCTTCTCGCCGTCGCCGCCCTCTCGTCGCGCCGCCTCGAGCGCCGCCCACTTCGTACGTCCCCGCCCGTCGTCGCCGCCGGCCCACCATACGTCTCGCGCGCGCCGGCACCCGTACTCCCCGCCCCGTCGTCGCCGCTGGCGGCGCCGCTCGAGTGAGAGAGAGGGGAGAGGGAGAGAGCGCGGCGCCGTGGCCGTGCGCACCGCTGCTCGCCTGAGAGAGAGAGGAGAGAGGCGCCGTGACCGCGCGTGACATGGGCATACCCTTCGGGTACCCATTATTAGTATACCTGGCTCGGCCCAATATGGAGAAGACCAAATATGGAGAAGGCCCAACAAGGCAACCCGAAGAAGTAGTCGACTAGGACTCTTGTAAAACCCTAGACTGGTTGCATATATAAAGCTAGCTAGGGCACCCGAAATAGAGGGGACAACAGATAGACACCATAACTCCGCCTACGGCGGCACCCTGTAAACATACATATGATCATATACTGGATTGGTAGCAACACGTAGGGATCCTCCACCGAGGGGACCCGAAGCTGGGTACGTCGTGTGCCTAATCTCGCTCCTGGAATCCTCATCGTCGCTATCTCCCGAAACCCAAGTCTACAATACGTAGGCATTGGCGAGATGATCCCTTGTCAATTGGCGCCGTCTGTGGGGATCGCGACGACTGGATTTTGTCATCCGAGCGGGATCCATCGAGTTCTTCATCAACAATGTTCAGTCTGCGAAAGCTGGAGCGCCATCTTCACCTGGTGAAGACGCTAGTCGCATCAATTGGAGAAGGGCGTCTGATCTATACCGGAGAGAGAAGCCCGCGTCTTGTGTCTGGCTGGATCGCAGCAGGAGAAAACATCTCACGATTCTGCTTCTTCATGGTTCTTTAACTACTAGAAAACAACCGCGCGTGGCAGCCATGGCGTGGGCGAATTCTGTCTAATTTTTTTCTTTCTAACTTTAACTAATGGTTTCTTTTCTTGGTATTTTGCAAATCTGATCTGCTAATGATTCCTGGCTGAATCCGTATACGGTGGCGACACGGAAAAAGTATCTCCAGGTTGTCGCCTCATTGTCAACCAAAGCTGAATACTCACAACCATCAGAGACTCGGCCGATTCAATGCAATCGAATAAAATCCAACTCAATCGCCGCTCAGATTTCACCCGACACAACAATCAGGTGCTATATTTCTAGTTAATTACTATTCGCAAAATTAATCTCGCCAAATATTTTTTGGCTCGTACTATTATTTGCTCGTGGAATTTTTTGCGCCGTAATATCATTGTAGATCAGAACAAACTTCGACTACTTGTCTTCGATGACCCTATTTGACATTGCGCACTTGTCATGTTCGGGGGCTCGCCCGCGAACTCGACGATTCTCTCCTCCATGCCGACTACTTCCCGTATCGAATATTTTCGGTTAAGCGTCATATGGCTCCGCTACAACGGCTGTGTCCGCTTCTTCGACTCTGTCTACCGAACGACCTACTCCCACGTCGACTCCGCTGCATCCAATAATAAAGCTAAGTGTCCTCTTCCAAGAGTTAATTATTTATTTACTTTCGCCACACCTGAATACTCGGGGGCTGCACCATTGCATCATTACAGCAAATTTACCCGACATTTGGGACTGCGCCATTACTTCGTTATCACACATATACTCGGTTACGTGGTGAATTTCTTTTTTCGGCTCTAGATATTTCTTCTCCGGCTCAGTGAAATTATTTTTCTTCGAATCAGTGGAAGTATTTTCTTCGACTTAGTGGATTTATCTTCTTCGGCTTAGTGGATTTATTTTCTTCGGATTACTGGATTGGTTTTTTTGGATTATTATTGGTTCACTTATACAATATTACCCGATGTGTTTCCGGGTCAATGGATTCATCTTCTATGGTTATTACTGGAACTATTTTCTTCGGATCAATGGATTCATCATCTATAATATCAGCAGATTCATTTTCTATGGTTATTTCTGGATTCTTCGGGTCAATGGATTCATCATCTATGATATCAGCGGATTCATTTTCTATGGTTATTTCTGGATTCTTCGGGTCAATGGATTCATCTTCTATGATATCGGCGAATTCATCTTCAATATATGATTCATATTTGATGGTGTAATCTTTAATATGAAGTCATCTCAAGTACTTCATCTCGGATTCATCTTCAGTATTTCATCCTTAATGGCCTTCTTTGGCGACACGGATAATACTCGGGGGCTGGACAACAACTTCGCCCCGAGTAACAACTGAGACACGGCGTCTAAGCAACAATCATGGCATCACCCCAGCAGTGCTCGGGGGCTCGGCTATCTCTTCATCAACAATTTGGTGGTATCCACTTTTGCTAATTCGGTGGTTTCTACTTAGGCTCAACTTTTTCGCTGCACTCGAAGACCTCATCGCGCATCGACTCCGTCGTGTCCAATAAGCTAAGTGTTCCTTTGATTTGCATAAAGTTGATTATCATTTACTTTCGCCGCACCCGACACTCGGGGGCTGCGCCATACTTTTTCACTATACATCTCAGGTTGATCAAAGAAGAACCGTGTATACAAAAAAATCTTAAAGGAGGAACCCGACGAAATTGTCTTCAAAAGAGAACTCGATGAAATCTTCTTCAGGGAGGAACCCGACGAAATCAAAAGAGAATCCGACGAAATCTTCTTCAGGGAGGAACCCGACGAAATCAATAGAGAACCCGACGAAATCTTATTCAGGGAGGACCCGAAGAATTGTCCTCAGGGAGGACCCGAAGAATTATCCTCAAGGAGGACCCGAAGAATTGTCCTCGGGGAGTACCCGAAGAAATTTTCTTCAAGGAGGAACTCGACGAAATTTTCTTCAAGGAGGAACTCGACGAAATTTTCATCAAGGAGGAACCAAAAAAAAAGAAAAAAAGAATGTGGACAAATCTTCGGGTCCATTGACTCGTCATATTATTCCGAGCAAGAGCATCGGTGATGTACCCGACAATATAGAATAACCAATATATCCGGCTGTCTCATCAAGCCCGAGAGAAAAATAGAAGAACCCGCAAAATGGGTCATTGCATCAGCCGAACAAGGCACTTGACAAAATATTCTCAGAGCGCCAAAGTCGCGAACAATCTCTGAATGCCGCAAAATTCTGCGAAGGTAAGACCCCAGATCCGTTCTGAGCGACGTGGCACCGTCTCTGACGACGGTTTGCTACTTTTTTCCGTATCAACAGATACGAAGAAAAATCCTAACGGACGCGTTAGGTACCCGATAAAACATGACTGGGACTCGACAGAATGGTAAGACCTTAAGCGGCACTCGTCGAGTTAACACCGGTATCCCGGGATCATGTCCGGGGACGTGATCTTGAAGTAGGTTTTTGCGGATTGCCACTAGAGCAGCTTAACTAGTACCCGATCCGTCGGATGAACTAGCCCCAATTACCATTATCCCTGTACAATATAGATATGGATGTCAAATAAAAATAGCAACGGCCTGGAGTCGATAAAAAGAGGGGCTGCGCCCAGAAATATAGTAAAGTTCTTTATCGAGTAGTACAACTTGAGCCTATGCCTAGTGCAAGCACCTGCCCATTGATACGTCTCCGACGTATCGACAATTTCTTATGTTCCATGCCACATTATTGATGATATCTACATGTTTTATACACATTATATGTCGTATTTATGCATTTTCCGGCACTAACCTATTAACGAGATGCCGAAGAGCCGATTCGTTGTTCTACGCTGTTTTTGGTTTCAGAAATCCTAGTAAAGAAATATTCTCGGAATTGGACGAAATAAACGCCCGGGGGCCTATTTTTCCACGAAGCTTCCGAAGTCCGAAGGAGAGACGAAGTGGGGCCACGAGGCGGCCACACACTAAGGCGGCGCGGCCTGGGCCTGGGCCGCGCCGGCCTGTTGTGTGGGGCCCTCGTGTGGCCCCCTGACCTGCCCTTCCGCCTACATATAGTCTTCGTCGCGAAACCCCCCAGTACCGAGAGCGACGATACGGAAAACCTTACTGTGACGCCGCCGCCGCCAATCCCATCTCGGGGGATTCTAGAGATCACCTCCGGCACCCTGCCGGAGAGGGGATTCATCTCCCGGAGGACTCTTCACCGCCATGGTCGCCTCCGGAGTGATGAGTGAGTAGTTCACCCCTGGACTATGGGTCCATAGCAGTAGCTAGATGGTTGTCTTCTCCTCATGTGCTTCATTGTCGGATCTTGTGAGCTGCCTAACATGATCAAGATCATCTATCTCGTAATTCTATATGTTGTGTTTGTCGGGATCCGATGGATAGAGAATACTATGTTATGTTGATTATCAATCTATTACCTATGTGTTGTTTATGATCTTGCATGCTCTCCGTTATTAGTAGAGGCTCTGGCCAAGTTTTTGCTCTTAACTCCAAGAGGGAGTATTTATGCTCGATAGTGGGTTCGTGCCTCCATTAAATCTGGGACAGTGACAGAAAGTTCTAAGGTTGTGGATGTGCTGTTGCCACTAGGGATAAAACATTGATGCTATGTCCGAGGATGTAGTTATTGATTACATTACGCACCATACTTAATGCAATTGTCCGTTGTTTGCAACTTAATACTGGAAGGGGTTCGGATGATAACCCGAAGGTGGAATTTTTAGGCATAGATGCATGCTCGGATAGCGGTCTATGTACTTTGTCGTAATGCCCAATTAAATCTCACAATATTCATCATGTCATGTATGTGCATTGTTATGCCCTCTCTATTTGTCAATTGCCCGACTGTAATTTGTTCACCCAACATGCTATCTTATGGGAGAGACACCTCTAGTGAACTGTGGACCCCGGTCCATTCTTTTATATCGAAATACAAATCTGCCGCAATACTTGTTCTTTACTCGTTCTCTGCAAATAATCATCATCCACACTATACATCTAATCCTTTGTTACAGACAAGCCGGTGAGATTGACAACCTCACTCGTTTCTTTGGGGCAAAGTACTTTGGTTGTGTTGTGCGAGTTCCACGTTTGCGCCGGAATCTCCGGTGTTGCGCCGCACTACATCTCGCCGCCATCAACCTTCAACGTGCTTCTTGGCTCCTCCTGGTTCGATAAACCTTGGTTTCTTTCGAGGGAAAACTTGCTGCTGTGCGCATCATACTTCCTCTTGGGGTTCCCAACGAACGTGTGAGTTACACGCCATCAAGCTCTTTTTACGGCGCCGTTGCCGGGGAGATCAAGACACGCTCGCAAGGGGAGTCTCCACAATCCAATCTCTTTACTTTGTTTTTGTCTTGCTTTATTTTATTTACTACTTTGTTTGCTGCATTATATCAAAACACAAAAAAATTAGTTGCTAGCTTTACTTTATTTACTGTCTTGCACTCTATATCAAAAACACAAAAAAATTAGTTACTTGCATTTACTTTATCTAGTTTGCTTTATTTACTATTGCTAAAATGAGTAATCCTCAAGTTAAAGTTCGTTCGTTTAAGCAACAAGGGGGAGAATGTTTAAAAGATGCTTGGTATAGAATTAGTGATGCTCATAATAGGTGCACTAAGAAATACTCCACCACTATCCTACTCAGGAATTTTTATGTTGGTATCTCTAGCTGGAATAGGTATGTTCTTGATTGTCTCGCAGGAGGTAACTTCCTAGGCGCTCCTGCTTTAGAAGCTAGTTGCATTATTGAGAGTTTATTTCGAACACCACCCGTTAATGAAGTTAAAATTGAAACCTCTCTTGAAGATGTCATGAAAAAATTGGAAACCATAGAGAAAATTTTTCCAAGTATTAAAACTAAATTGGAAATGTTACTTGATAAAACTGATGAACTTGATAAATCCTTAGGAGGAATTGATGAAAGAATTAGTATCCTAGGAACTTGTGTTGTCCATGATAATCAAATCAATAGGATTGGCGAACTTGAAAAAGCTATGGGAACCTTGGGTTCAACCTTTTCATCTTTAAAGTTTAGAGAAAAAGCTTATGTGGGTAAGGAGCAAAAGTTTATGTATGTCTCTAAAGTGCCTAAACCAAAAAAATATTATTATAGGCCTAAAATTGACAAAGCCCTTAGTACCACTACAGATGGGGGAGCTTACGATATCAATGCTTCATCCCTTGATAACACTTGATACACACTTTCTGGGCCTAGCTGAAAGGCGTTAAAGAAAAGCGCTTATGGGAGACAACCCATGTTATTACTACAGTATTTTTGTTTTATATTTGAGTCTTGGAAGTTGTTTACTACTGTAGCAACCTCTCCTTATCTTAGTTTTGTGTTTTGTTGTGCCAAGTAAAGTCTTTGATAGTAAGGTTCATACTAGATTTGGATTACTGCGCAGTTACAGATTTCTTTGCTGTCACGAATTTCGACCTGCCCCTCTGTAGGTAGCTCAGAAAAATATGCCAATTTACGTGCGTGATCCTCAGATATGTACGCAACTTTCATTCAATTTGAGAATTTTTATTTGAGCAAGTCTGGTGCCTCAATAAAATCCATCTTTACGGACTGTTCTGTTTTGACAGATTCTGCCTTTGATTTCGCATTGCCTCTTTTGCTATGTTGGATGAATTTCTTTGTTCCACTAATGTCCAGTAGCTTTATGCAATGTCCAGAAGTGTTAAGAATGATTGTGTCACCTCTGAACATGTTAATTTTTATTGTACACTAACCCTCTAATGAGTTGTTTCGAGTTTGGTGTGGAGGAATTTTTCAAGGATCAAGAGAGGGAGATGATACGATATGATCAAGGAGAGTGAAAGCTCTAAGCTCGGGGATGCCCCGGTGGTTCACCCCTGCATATTTTAAGAAGACTCAAGCGTCTAAGCTTGGGGATGCCCAAGGCATCCCCTTCTTCATCGACAACATTATCGAGGTTCCTCCCCGAAACTATATTTTTATTCCGTCACATCTTATGTGCTTTGCTTGGAGCGTCGGTTTGTTTTTGTTTTTGTTTTTGTTTGAATAAAATGGATCCTAGCATTCATTGCGTGGGAGAGAGACACGCTCCGCTGTTGCATATGGACAAATATGTCCTTAGGCTTTACTCATAGTATTCATGGCGAAGGTTGAATCTTCTTCGTTAAATTATTATATGGTTGGAATCGGGAAATGCTACATGTAGTAATTCTAAAATGTCTTGAATAATTTGATACTTGGCAATTGTTGTGCTCATGTTTAAGCTCTTGCATCATATACTTTGCACCAATTAATGAAGAAACACCTAGAGCTTGCTAAATTTGGTTTGCATATTTGGTCTCTCTAAAGTCTAGATAATATCTAGTATTGAGTTTTGAACAACAAGGAAGACGGTGTAGAGTCTTATAATGTTTACAATGTGTCTTTTATGTGAGTTTTGCTGCACCGGTTCATCCTTGTGTTTGTTTCAAATAACCTTGCTATCCTAAACCTTGTATCGAGAGGGAATACTTCTCATGCATCCAAAATCCTTGAGCCAACCACTATGCCATTTGTGTCCACCATACCTACCTACTACATGGTATTTCTCCGCCATTCCAAAGTAAATTGCTTGAGTGCTACCTTTAAAATTGCTATCCTTCACCTTTACAATATATAGCTCATGGGACAAATAGCTTAAAAACTATTGTGGTATTGAATATGTACTTATGCACTTTATCTCTTATTAAGTTGCTTGTTGTGCGATAACCATGCTTCTGGGGACGCCATCAACTACTCTTTGTTGAATATCATGTGAGTTGCTATGCATGTCCGTCTTGTCCGAAGTAAGGGAGATCTACCACTTTAATGGTTAGGGCATGCATATTGTTAGAGAAGAACATTGGGCCGCTAACTAAAGCCATGAATCATGGTGGAAGTTTCGAGTTTTGGACATATATCCTCAATCTCATATGAGAACACTAATTGTTGCTACATGCTTATGCATTAAAGAGGAGTCCATTATCTGTTGTCTATGTTGTCCCGGTATGGATGTCTAAGTTGAGAATAATCAAAAGCGAGAAATCCAAAATGCGAGCTTTCTCCTTAGACCTTTGTACGAGGCGGCATAGAGGTACCCCTTTGTGACACTTGGTTAAAACATGTGTATTGCGATGATCCCGGTAGTCCAAGCTAATTAGGACAAGGTGCGGGCACTATTAGTATACTATGCATGAGGCTTGCAACTTGTAAGATATAATTTACATGATACATATGCTTTATTACTACCGTTGACAAAATTGTTTCTTGTTTTCAAAATAAAAGCTCTAGCACAAATATAGCAATCGATGCTTTCCTCTGCGAGGACCTTTCTTTTACTTTTTTATGTTGAGTCAGTTCACCTATCTCTCTCCACCTCAAGAATCAAACACTTGTGTGAACTGTGCATTGATTCCTACATACTTGCATATTGCACCTGTTATATTACTCTATATTGACAATTATCCATGAGATATACATGTTACAAGTTGAAAGCAACCGCTGAAACTTAATCTTCTTTTGTGTTGCTTCATACTTTTACTTTGATTTATTGCTTTATGAGTTAACTCTTATGCAAGACTTATTGATGCTTGTCTTTAAGTACTATTCATGAAAAGTCTTTGCTTTATGATTCAGTTGTTTACTCATGTCATTACCATTGTTTTGATCGCTGCATTCATTACATATGTTTACAATAGTATGATCAAGGTTATGATGGCATGTCACTCCAGAAATTATCTTTGTTATCGTTTACCTGCTCGGGACGAGCGAGAACTAAGCTTGGGGATGCTGATACGTCTCCGACGTATCGATAATTTCTTATGTTCCATGCCACATTATTGATGATATCTACATGTTTTATACACATTATATGTCGTATTTATGCATTTTCCGGCACTAACCTATTAACGAGATGCCGAAGAGCCGATTCTTTGTTTTCTGTTGTTTTTGGTTTCGGAAATCCTAGTAAAGAAATATTCTCGGAATTGGACGAAATAAACGCCCGGGGGCCTATTTTTCCACGAAGCTTCCGGAAGTCCGAAGGAGAGACGAAGTGGGGCCACGAGGCGGCCACACACTAAGGCGGCGCGGCCCCGGGCCTGGGCCGCGCCGACCTATTGTGTGGGGCCCTCGTGTGGCCCCCGACCTGCCCTTCCGCCTACATATAGTCTTCGTCGCGAAACCCCCGATCACCGAGAGCCACGATACGGAAAACCTTCGCCGTGACGCCGCCGCCGCCAATCCCATCTCGGGGGATTCGGAGATCACCTCCGGCACCCTGCCGGAGAGGGGATTCATCTCCCGGAGGACTCTTCACCGCCATGGTCGCCTCCGGAGTGATGAGTGAGTAGTTCACCCCTGGACTATGGGTCCATAGCGGTAGCTAGATGGTTGTCTTCTCCTCATGTGCTTCATTGTCGGATCTTGTGAGCTGCCTAACATGATCAAGATCATCTATCTGTAATTCTATATGTTGCGTTTGTCGGGATCCGATGGATAGAGAATACTATGTTATGTTGATTATCAATCTGTTACCTATGTGTTGTTTATGATCTTGCATGCTCTCCGTTATTAGTAGAGGCTCTGGCCAAGTTTTTGCTCTTAACTCCAAGAGGGAGTATTTATGCTCGATAGTGGGTTCATGCCTCCATTAAATGCGGGACAGAGTGACGGAAAGTTCTAAGGTTGTGGATGTGTTGTTGCCACTAGGGATAAAACATTGATGCTATGTCCGAGGATGTAGTTATTGATTACATTACGCACCATACTTAATGCAATTGTCTGTTGTTTGCAACTTAATGCCGGAAGGGGTTCGGATGATAACCCGAAGGTGGACTTTTTAGGCATAGATGCATGCTTGGATAGCGGTCTATGTACTTTGTCGTAATGCCCAATTAAATCTCACAATATTCATCATGTCATGTATGTGCATTGTTATGCCCTCTCTATTTGTCAATTGCCCGACTGTAATTTGTTCACCCAACATGCTATCTTATGGGAGAGACACCTCTAGTGAGCTGTGGACCCCGGTCCATTCTTTTATACTCGAAATACAAATCTCGCTGCAATACTTGTTCTTTCTTGTTCTCTCGCAAACAATCATCATCCACACTATACATCTAATCCTTTGTTACAGACAAGCCGGTGAGATTGACAACCTCACCTTGTTTCGTTGGGGCAAAGTACTTTGGTTGTGTTGTGCGAGGTTCCACGTTGGCGCCGGAATCTACGGTGTTGCGCCGCACTACATCCCGCCGCCATCAACCTTCAACTTGCTTCTTGGCTCCTCCTGGTTCGATAAACCTTGGTTTCTTTCTGAGGGAAAACTTGTTGCTGTGCGCATCATACCTTCCTCTTGGGGTTCCCAACGAACGTGTGAGTTACACGCCATCACACATAGGCTCGGGGGCTACTCTTATCGAGAGTATTGTTCACCCTCCCGATAAGATACAAGAAAGAGGAAAAATTGTGGTGTCGATTAAAAGCAAGTTGAGCCTACACCCAAGTGCAAACACTTGGCTGTAGCCTCGGGGATACTCCCATCGGGAGCGCTGGCCGCGCACCCAATAGAAAAATAACTTCGGCAGCATCTATGACAATCAAGGTTTGTAGACTCAACTCGATTCTACGACTCGAGTGGAGCCTACTCCCATCGGGAGCACATGGATTTCATCAAGTCTTCCAGAAATATAGTTAAGTTCTTCATCGAGTAGTACAACTTGAGTCTATGCCCAAGTGCAAGCACTTGCCCATAGACTCGGGGGCTACTCCCATGGGAGCGCTACCGCGCACCCGATAATTTCAAGAATCATCGACATCATCTATGCTACACATGATCTATGACATGGACCTCGCCTTGTATTTCTTCGACTTCGGAGATGGTTATGCTTGGAGTTTCTACGCAAGTCTTCGACTTCCCTATAAACTCGGGGCTATCGACATGGGCATACCCTTCGGGTACCCATTATTAGTATACCTGACTCGGCCCAATATGGAGAAGACCAAATATGGAGAAGGCCCTACAAGGCAACCCGAAGAAGTAGTCGACTAGGACTCTTGTAAAACCCTAGGCTGGTTGCATATATAAAGCTAGCCCGGGCACCCGAAATAGAGGGGACAACAGATAGACACCATAACTCCGCCTACGGCGGCGCCCTGTAAACATACATATGATCATATACTGGATTGCTAGCAGCACGTAGGGATCCTCCACCGAGGGGACCCGAAGCTGGGTACGTCGTGTGCCTAATCTCGCTCCCGGAATCTCCATCGTTGCTATCTCCCGAAATCCAAGTATACAATACGTAGGCATTGGCGAGGTGATCCCTTGTCAGCGCGGCAGAGAAGCAGGCATGCAGCGCGCGGTGAGAGAGAGAGAGGAGAGAGGCGGGTGCGCCCTGGCCATTTTTTTTTCATTTTTTCATTTTTTTCTTGTTAATTTTAACTTAATTAACTTAATTACCAACAAAAATTAACTTAATGAACTTAATTAACTTAAAAATTAACTTAATGAACTTAATTAACTTAATGAACAAAAAATAACAAAAAATAACCTTAAAAATTTGACTTAATTAAAAAATTTGACAACACCGGCCACCGCGCGTATACGGAGGGGGCGGCGCACGCCCCCTGGTATACGCGCGGTGTTTTTTTTGGGATAGAGGGGGGGCGGCGAGGGAGGCCCCTATGTGTGTTGTCCTCGGCACCGCCACCGCCCCCCTTTCGCCACCGCCCTTTCGCCACCGCCACTGCCACCACCCTTTCACCACCGCCACCGCCCCCCTTCTTTACCAGGATTAATTAGTTTTTACTACTGTTTTCAGGAGTGACACATATGGCGGACGATAGAGCCGACCCGATTAGGGAAAACTATAATGCGGAAGCTGAGGCACATCTTTTCGGCATCATAAACGGCGACATTGTTTATGTGCCGCCGGCCGAAGAATATGAAGAAGAGGATGTGTCTTCTTATCTGAACCTTGACGGCGACGGTGAAGGTCGTCAACAAGGTGATGACGAAGGAACAGGCACTGTCGATGGAGGTGAACCGTCGACGACAAACGACGATGGAGATAAGCAATTAGCAACCACCTCCGGCGAGGTATATATATACATTGAGCTCCTCTGGTGATACAAATTTACCGATTTGAATAAATATGTGTATTAACGCGACTCTCTTTCTTATTTTAGCCCTCGGCCGGATCGTCAAAAAAATTGGTGAAGACAAAGCGTGGAAAAACCAAGACGCTAAAACAAGGAGTAACATTTACCATCGATGTTATCAGTCCAACCGGCAGGCCGCTGGAGCCCGAAGCGACATATACCAAGTTCATCAACCAATGCGGAGTCGTTGTTAGAGACAACATCCCGATCACCTTCCAGGAATGGCATGAGCCAGTGAAGGCACGTGTTGGTTTCAGTTTTGTCAGCAAGAGAACGAAAAAGGAATGCTGGAGAAAGCTTATGGAGCATTTCATTCTACCTCCGGAATACAACAAATACGATAAACAGGGGAACGAGGTAGAGGGGGGACGTCAGAGGAGGAGGGTAGTCAAAGAGTTCGCTCTTCAGAAGATGGCCGACGCATTCCGGACCTACAAGAAAAATTTATCAGATAAATATGTCAAGAAGGGGAAGACTCTGGATTTCAATGGACAGTATGAGAAGCTGAAAGATGATTGGCCCGAATTTGTGAGGCAAAAGAAATCGGAGCAGTTCAAGGCCATATCTGAAAAAAAATAAGGAAAATGCGGCTAAGAAAACGTACAATCATATTATGGGGCCAGGAGGATACCGCCTTTCGGAGCCTAAGTGGCAGAAGATGGAGGACGACCTGAGGCAGCTAGGAATCCCTCTAGGTACAGAGGGATGGCACCCAAGGGCCAAAAGCTGGTGGTACGGGCATGGCGGGTCGCTAGACCCGGTGACAGGGGAGTGTGTTCACCGACAGACAACGTTTAATCCCACCCAAGCCCTTATTGACGCAATGAGGGATGCTCAAGAGGGGAAGATCAAGTTCAACAGAGAGAATGACGCGCTGACAAAAGCCCTCGGGAATCCTGAACACGGAGGACGTACACGAGGCAGTGGGGCCATTCCGTGGAAAGTAGGGTTTTCCCAGGAAAATGACCCCTACAGATATAGAAGCCGTAAGAGAAAGGTGGATCGGGATGCAGATGTTGTGGCGCGGTTGGCATCGGAATTCGATGAGATGAAGAAAACCTTGAATGTACTAGTACAAGAAAGATCGGCAGCTAGGACGCATGAAGATCATCCAGCGGATGTCGGAAGCCAGCAGCGGTGAAGCAGCGTGGCTTCCACGGAGGCCCCGCCGGCTGGTGCTAATGCACCGACGATCGATATTACCGCACCGAGCCTCCTCGCTACCCCGTGGACGATGTAAAGGAGATGAAAGAATGTCATCTGCATTATCCAATGGGGAACATTTCCATGAAGGTAGCCATCGGCACTGCTTTACCATGTTTACCTGGAGCACTCCACCACAACAACCCCATTCAAGATGGCTATGCTCGTGTCACGGTGGAGAACATAGTCCAAGGGTTTGAGGACCTGGAGATTGACTATGCTACACCCGAAGGGGAGAGAAGACTTGGAGATGTCAAGCGCCAGTTCATTCTATGGAAAAAGAAGTTTATCAAGTTTCCAGGCGAGGCGCCAAGGCCAACAAGTCCACCCCCTCCGGTGGTGGTGGCGGTGGCGGTGGTGGTGGTGGTGGTGGTGGTGGTGGTGGTGGTGGTTCACCTACACCTCCTTCACGTCAGCCGACGCCACCCCCCAATCCACCTCCGGCGGGTAGCGAGCACGCCGCCCCGGTCCGCCTCGGGCGGGTACGCCGCCCCCCAATCCACCTCCGGCGAAGAAGCAGAAGCAGTCCTAGACTATTAACCCGGACCCTTATGTACCTAAAACCACAAAGGTACCGGAGCCATCACTGAAGCCTCTCCCCACAAGACCTTGGGAACGTAGTGCCGAGGAAGTCGATGATACGTCTCCGACGTATCGATAATTTCTTATGTTCCATGCCATATTATTGATGATACCTACATGTTTTATGCACACTTTATGTCATATTCGTGCATTTTCTGGAACTAACCTATTAACAAGATGCCGAAGATCCAGTTCCTGTTTTCTCGCTGTTTTTGGTTCCGGTAAATCCTAGTAAAGAAATATTCTCGGAATTGGACGAAATCAAGACCCAGGTCCCTATTTTTCCCGGAGCCTTCCGAACACCCAAGAGCCGCCAGAGGAAGCCCCGGGGGCCCCACACCACACCCCGGCGCGGCCGGAGGGGGCCGCGCCGCCCTATGGTGTGGTGGCCCCGACCCCCTCCGAGGCTGCCCTTCCGCCTATTTAAAGCCTCCGTCGCGAAAACCCTATTGCGAAGAACCACGATACGGAAAACCTTCCAGAGCCGCCGCCATCGCGAAGCCAAGATCTGGGGGACAGGAGTCTCTGTTCCGGCACCCGCCGGAGCGGGGAAGTGCCCCCGGAAGGCTTCTCCATCGACACCGCTGCCATCTCCACCGCCATCTTCATCACCGCTGCCGCTCCCATGAGGAGGGAGTAGTTCTCCATCGAGGCTCGGGGCTGTACCGGTAGCTATGTGGTTCATCTCTCTCCTATGTACTTCAATACAATAATCTCATGAGCTGCCTTACATGATTGAGATTCATATGATGATGCTTGTAATCTAGATGTCACTATGCTAGTCAAGTGAGTTTTACTTATGTGATCTCCGGAGACTCCTTGTCCCACGTGTGTAAAGGTGACAGCGGTGTGCACCGTGTGGGTCTCTTAGGCTATATTTCACGTAATACTTACTCACTCGTTATGAATGGCGTAGTGAAGTGCTTATTTATATCTCTTTATGATTGCAATGTGTTTTGTATCACAATTTATCTATGTGCTACTCTAGTGATGTTATTAAAGTAGTTTATTCCTCCCGCACGGTGTAATGGTGACAAGGTGTGCATCCGTGTTAGTACTTGGCGTATGCTATGATCATGATCTCTTGTAGATTGTGAAGTTAACTATTGCTATGATAGTATTGATGTGATCTATTCCTCCTACATAGCGTGAAGGTGACAGATGTGCATGCTGTGTTAGTACTTGGTTTAGTCGTATTGATCTTTCTTGCACTCTAAGGTTATTTAAATATGAACATTGAATTGTGGAGCTTGTTAACTCCGGCATTGAGGGTTCGTGTAATCCTACGCAATGTGTTCATCATCCAACAAGAGAGTGTAGAGTATGCATTTATCTATTATGTTATGTGATCAATGTTGAGAGTGTCCACTAGTGAAAGTCTAATCCCTAAGCCTTGTTCCTAAATACTGCTACTACTGTTTGTTTACTGTTTTACTGCGTTACTACTGCTGCGTTACTACTGCTTGTTTACTGTCCTGGGCAAAGCACTTTTCTGGTGTCGTTGCCACTGCTCATACTTATTTACACCACCTGTATTTCACTATCTCTTCGCCGAACTAGTGCACCTATTAGGTGTGTTGGGGACACAAGAGACTTCTTGCTTTGTGGTTGCAGGGTTGCATGAGAGGGATATCTTTGACCTCTTCCTCCCCGAGATCGATAAACCTTGGGTGATCCACTTAAGGGAAACTTGCCGCTGTTCTACAAACCTCTCGCTCTTGGAGGCCCAACACCGTCTACAAGAATAGAAGCTCCCGTAGACATCAAGCACTTTTCCGGCGCCGTTGCCGGGAGGAAAGGTAAAAGGCACTCATACTCCGGTCCTGTGTAAAGTACTCTTCTGGCGCCATTGTGTGAGTGCTCGAAGCTATTTCCTTTAGATCCTGCAATTGCATCTTTTTGTTTCTTGTTTACACTAGTTTGGCATAATGGACAACAATGAGCTTCTTATTCTATTTCCTGATTTAAAACATGGATTGTTTGATGCGAAAATTAAAAAACCTATGGAATCTTATTTGCATGCTGGTAGTAATATTAGTATGAACGCTTTGAACACCATTGTTGCTAATGATATGGAAAATTCTAAGCTTGGGGAGGTCGGTTTTGATGAGCATGATCTTTTTAGTCCCCCAAGCATTGAGGAGAAAATTTACTTTGATGATGCTTTGCCTCCTATTTATGATGATTATAATGATAGTAGTCTTTTAGTACCACCTGTTATGGAGGATAAATTTGATTATGATTACAATATGCCTCCTATATTTGATGATGAGAATAATAATGATAGCTACTTTGTTGAATTTGCTCCCAGTATTACTAATAAAATTGATTATGCCTATGTGGAGAGTAATAATTTTATGCATGAGACTCATGATAAGAATGCTTTATGTGATAGTTATATTGTTGAGTTTGCTCATGATGCTACTGAATATTATTATGAGAGAGGAAAATATGGTTGTAGAAATTTTCATGTTACTAAAACACCTCTCTATATGCTGAAATTTTTGAAGTTACACTTGTTTTATCTTTCTATGCTTGTTGCATCATGCTTCATGAATTTGTTTATTTACAAGTTTCCTTTTCATAGGAAGCATGTTAGACTTAAATTTGTTTTGAATTTGCCTCTTGATGCTTTCTTTTGCTTCAAATACTATTTCTTGCGAGTGCATCATTAAAACTGCTGAGCCCATCTTAACGGCTATAAAGAAAGAACTTCTTGGGAGATAACCCATGTGTTATTTTGCTACAGTACTTTTTTTTATATTTGTGTCTTGGAAGTTATTTACTACTGTAGGAACCTCTCCTTATCTTAGTTTTGTGTTTTGTTGTGCCAAGTAAAGTCGTTGATAGTAAAGTTCATACTAGATTTGGATTACTGCGCAGAAACAGATTTCATTGCTGTCACGAATCTGGGTCTAATTCTCTGTAGGTAACTCAGAAAATTAAGCCAATTTACGTGAGTGATCCTCAGATATGTACGCAACTTTCATTCAATTTGGGAATTTTCATTTGAGCAAGTCTGGTGGCCTAATAAAATCCATCTTTACGGACTGTTCTGCTTTTGACAGATTCTGCCTTTTTATTTCGCATTGCCTCTTTCGCTATGTTGGATGAATTTCTTTGATCCATTAATGTCCAAGTAGCTTTATGCAATGTCCAGAAGTGTTAAGAATGATTGTGTCACCTCTGAACATGTGAATTTTTATTGTGCACTAACCCTCTAATGAGTTTTTTCGAGTTTGGTGTGGAGGAAGTTTTCAAGGATCAAGAGAGGAGTATGATGCAATATGATCAAGGAGAGTGAAAGCTCTAAGCTTGGGGATGCCCCGGTGGTTCACCCCTGCATATTTTAAGAAGACTCAAGCGTCTAAGCTTGGGGATGCCCAAGGCATCCCCTTCTTCATCGACAACATTATCGGAGTTCCTCCCTCGAAACTATATTTTTATTCCGTCACATCTTATGCACTTTGCTTGGAGCGTCGGTTTGTTTTTGTTTTTTATTTTGTTTGAATAAAATGGATCCTAGCATTCACTTTATGGGAGAGAGACACGCTCCGCTGTAGCATATGGACAAGTATGTCCTTAGGCTCTACTCATAGTATTCATGGCGAAGTTTCATCTTCGTTAAATTGTTATATGGTTGGAATTGGAAAATGCTACATGTAGTAATTCTAAAATGTCTTGGATAATTTGATACTTGGCAATTGTTGTGCTCATGTTTAAGCTCTTGCATCATATACTTTTCACCTATTAATGAAGAAACACTTAGAGCTTGCTAATTTGGTTTGCATATTTGGTTTCTCTAGAGTCTAGATAATATCTAGTATTGAGTTTTGAACAACAAGGAAGACGGTGTAGAGTCTTATAATGTTTACAATATGTCTTTTATGTGAGTTTTGCTGCACCGTTCATCCTTGTGTTTGTTTCAAATAACCTTGCTAGCCTAAACCTTGTATCGAGAGGGAATACTTCTCATGCATCCAAAATCCTTGAGCCAACCACTATGCCATTTGTGTCCACCATACCTACCTACTACATGGTATTTATCCGCCATTCCAAAGTAAATTGCTTGAGTGCTACCTTTAAAATTCCATCATTCACCTTTGCAATATATAGCTCATGGGACAAATAGCTTAAAAACTATTGTGGTATTGAATATGTACTTATGCACTTTATCTCTTATTAAGTTGCTTGTTGTGCGATAACCATGCTTCGGGGACGCCATCAACTATTCTTTGTTGAATATCATGTGAGTTGCTATGCATGTCCGTCTTGTCCGAAGTAAGAGAGATCTACCACCTTTATGGTTGGAGCATGCATATTGTTAGAGAAGAACATTGGGCCGCTAACTAAAGCCATGAATCATGGTGGAAGTTTCAGTTTTGGACATATATCCTCAATCTCATATGAGAATAATAATTGTTGCCACATGCTTATGCATTAAAGAGGAGTCCATTATCCGTTGTCCATGTTGTCCCGGTATGGAT
>NC_061511.1:136336557-136368490 GCF_022539505.1 Lolium rigidum
AGAGAAAATACCAGCAAAACATAATCAAACCAGAGAAAATCAGATGTGCGGTGTTCCTTCCATAAATAGCATCGCACAGAACAGCAGGTTCAACCATCCAGGCTCCATGTACAACTACAGAGTACAGACCACAGAGTACATGCAACTCTTGTCATCAGATTTTTTTTTTTCATTCAGAAGCAGGCAAAGACAAGAAAATCAGAAGAGCTAATCCTTCACCAACCTAAACCAAGCCACAGATTATTGGCCAAGATACATGATCTGAGTTGCGACCCTAACCATAACTTAAGCAGCTATTCAGCGCTACAAGAACATCAGCATGGAGGTCGACCCAGAGTCGCGCAGTGACCCCTCTTCCTCTTGTTCTCCGCCACGAGACCAGGTTCTAATTCCACCTTGGGTAATGGACGTCGAGAGCCTTGGACTGCTGCGTGCTCTGGCTGTTGGCACCAATGAAGCCTTGCAGAAGGCTCTGTGCCGCTCTCACTTGGTCCGGCATGCCCTGGATCTCCATGATGGACTCTGAGGAACCAGGATGAGCTTCACGCAAATTCATTCTTGCACCAGAGATCTGAGATCAGCCAAGACTTATGTGAGTAAAACCGTTTGACTAATACAAGACTGGCTCAAATGGATGATGCAATCCCATTTGCAGTTCAGAAGGGTCAGAGATCATAGCTAGTACCTGGCGGATCTCTGCTAGGTTGACACCACCAGCTCCAATGATAGATTCCAGAGAAGCTTTTGGAATCCTCACTTCGAGAGAGCTACTTGAGTATCTGCCAAAAAAAGATAATCTTTCAGTGAAACTGGCCCAAGTAGTATTTTGGAAAGAAGACAATATGCGAAAAACCTACCCTGGAATTGGCCCAGGTAGTCTTTGATAATCCTCACGTCCATGCATCTGTCTGGCGGCCTGAAGAGAGTGAAATTTGAAACTATTTAGCAGTGAAGAAAATGAGAACTGAACACATTCAGATGCACCTGCCCACACATGTGAGGCGTGAACATACCAGAAAACAAGGGAAGTAGGAAATAAAATGTTGACAGAAGTGATAGATAGGAGGACATGAATGCGGATCAGCATAACCTACACTAAAATGTGGACAATTTTCTATCCTTTTTAGGAATCCCAACCAGTTACGGGAAGAAAATAAGCATAATGCAACACTCTTGCACACACTAGTCTCAGGTTCCCAGTGAGAACATATTAGGTGAGGGCCATTTGCAAAATAGGGAAGCTAACGCATTGAAATGTACCTCAGTGTAATCATAAGCATTGGAATTTGCAGCTCTGGTGACGCCTAATTGTTGCACACTAGTATTCCCAGTTCTCGATAGACCTAATTGCTGTGTACCTCTACTGGAGTAACTATCAGTAGGCATATGGTCACGATAGGAACGATGGGACATATAATCAGCACCAGGACTGGCAGGCAAGGGCATTTGCATAGTAGGCAAAGGAGCAGGTGCTGCATATCTGTCGAATGAAGCAGATGGGGAGCGTTGCTAGCCAAAGGACCCGAACCAGGATACTCTCTTCTTTTCGATAAGTAATCTACAGGATAAACAGAAGAAAGATCAAGGGGTTTATTGTTTGGTCTTCCATATGGCATATCAGTGGCAGATCTTCCATAAGGAAGATCGTTGATGGGTCTTCCATATGGTGTATCATTGGCGGGTCTCCCATATAGTGGATCATTGGCCAGTCTCCCATATGGTGGATCATTGGCAGGTCTTCCATATAGTGAATCATTGGCAGGCCTTCCATATGCTGGATCAATGGCAAGTTTTTGATATGGTGAATCATTAGCAGACCTTCCATAAAGGGGGTCATTGGCAGGCCTTCCATATGGGGGATTGGCAGGAGGTCTTCCATATAGTGCGAATTCCCTGCTAAGAAACATATCCGCAGGGGGGGCATCAAAACGAGCAAAAGGTAGAGGATTATTGGCAGAACTTTCATCTCTGAGGGTCCTAGTTCTAAGCCTTGAAGCAATCTCTGTGAGGGCTTCCCTTGAAGTATCTGGAACACCAGCAACCTGAAAACTCGGAACAAATGTAAAAGCACAATAACAAGTTATATAAGAAATAAAGACACAAAAAAGGACATGGACAAATTGATGCAGATACGATCAAATATAGAATCACCTGAACAAGCTCCTCGTCAAAAGATAAGTACTTTGGTTTATCAGCCTTGGAATAAACTCGGATTTCAGCCCCAATACGCCTTCTCATTTCAGTAATGACCTTCCCACCTTCCCCAAGAATACAACCAACTGTTTTTGACGGTACAACAAGCCTTGTAACCAAATCTCCTTCCTCAGAAGGTGCACTTACTTTACTATGGAGCAAAATAAGTGCCTCAATTACTGGGGATACTGGATCGCCAGGAATCTGGATTCAAAAAAATAGGAGATAAACTGTGAGGACTCATAATGATGATTGGTATGATAAGAGGATGGCAATTAGAACAACCATCTACATCTTACCTCCTTAGATGAAATGACAATCAATCTTTCTCCAGAAGCATCTTTGTCCAACTCTTTAACTATAATGCGAGCCCCAGTCTGCTGCTCTACCTGCTTAACATTTGCCCCACTTTTCCCAATAACAGGACCAATAAGCTCAGAAGCACACAGAATCCTAATAGAAAACTCTTCTGCTATAGGGACAGGATATTGTGATGGTCTATTTCTATATGAATCAAGCATGGGCATTGATGGTGCATGATCAACATGCAGATGTGGCAACATGGGATTTTCATGTGGCACCAGTGGTGGGGACTCGAGCTTCCTTCGTGTGCTTGCATCTATAATTTCTTCAAGAGGTGGATTTTCTTTACGAGGATGTTGGTGGAGACGAGTAGATATTTCATAAAGAGCTTTTCTTACAAGAGAAGGTGTGCCAGATATCTGAAATAACATAAGAAATTGAGCATCAATAATATTGATGTAAAAAATAATAAAGCACACAAAAAGAAGCATTCTGTAACTGACATGTATAAATCGAAAAATAAAACTAGGCACCAATACAGAATTCCACCGAGACAATTAAAACACCAGATCCACAAATTTCATTTAAGAACAGTGCACATGAACATCACTAGAAACTTGCATAGTAAAACAAATTGATGCGGTAGATTAATGAACAAATATAAATCTAAGTTAAACGAAACCAATTAAAATTCCATGAAGATCAATGCAAGGCATTAACAATGGATTTTTGCTACTACAAGAAATTTTACCTGAACCAATTCATCACGCTTAAGTGCACACTGAGGAAGATTTTCGGATGGTAAGATACGGATGCCTGCACCAGTATCATTTCGCAATTGTTGTATAATAGAGCCACCTTTTCCTAGCAGGCAACCAACTTGATTGCCTGGTACCAGAATTCGAGCAGTCACATCACCGCCAGTTTCAGGTTTTTCATGGATACCTCCTCCTTCGTTGGGATCTTCATCAGCAGCAATCTTATCATGTATCTTCAACAACGCATCTTGGGCAAAACAATGAGGCTTCATGTTCTCTAAGCCATCATTATTAGAAATATTTTGAACAGCTTGTTCAGAGTGATTTTGGTAATCAAAGATAATAATGACTCTGTCATCTGCACCGGGAATAGAATCAGCAACCCTTATCTTTGCTTTAGTCTCCTCTCTAAGGGCCTTAACAACATGACCACCTCTCCCCAAGACACTGCCGATCTTTTTCCCAGGGCACAATATCCTATAAATGGTTTCTATTGGACGAGAAGACACTGGTCCATCATCCTGCCTGGTGTTAACCCGCTTCCTCTTTCCATCATCAGAACTAAAATGAGTCCTCCTTTTGGACGTACTTGGATTATGTCTTCTAGATTGATCATAGTCCATCAGTCTGCATAAAGAACTGTCTGTCAACATAAAGAAACTGTAGAGGTGCAACATGGAAATAAAGGGTGTGGGGTACACTAGGAGTCCATTAGGGCATATACAATGGTATCTACTCAGCCCTTTGTAAGGCCTATTACGTAGGAAATTTGATGAGCTAGAGGCGAGAGAAGAAGGGAAGAGAAAGAGAAAGAGGTCGTCAGAAAATCTACAGAAGATAGATTCACATGAAATCCGCTGGCTAGCGACGCATGTTCTCCAGTTGTATAGAATGGGTGTCGGTACTTGTGGCCCTCAAAGAAATCGTGTTTCCATCTTCCTGAATCCATGGTGTGGTCTACCATTCTCAACAAACCACGACGACAATCATCTTTCCTTTCAAATCCTAGGTAATGCTCATCTTCTCTTCATGTGAATCCACCTGCTCATCAAAGTCGTCTCATCTTTTAAAGTCCACCGCCAGAGGAGGCAGATAGAAGTAGAAAATCTTCAATTCATTACATGTGGATGCAATCGTTGCTTGCATATCGGTACGGATAGAGATGGGATTGCAAAGGTGCTAAAAGAAACCATCGCTGGATTTGCTGTATGAACTAATTTGAGAATTTCTTTGATCGTTATATCCAAATTTTGTTTCCTCTTTTGGCCCAAGATGGATACGGTAATTATGTGATTGATGGAGTATGGTTTTCATCTGTGGGAAGGGAAATGGATATAAGGTCTTTGGCTGTACGGTGTTAAGAATTGGCTAATAAATTTATAGAAACAGAAGACTGATAGAGGGAGTGCTACCGGAGGAAGAAGAAACTTTAATTGTAGCAAGCAAAAAACTGCGCGGAGCACAAAGATACAGGAGTAGTATTAATCAATGAATTCTTAACTGCTTTAGTAAATCTCAAGTTCATGCAGATGGCTAAAAAGACAATCCAC
Source organism: Lolium rigidum (assembly GCF_022539505.1). Classification (NCBI taxonomy): domain Eukaryota; kingdom Viridiplantae; phylum Streptophyta; class Magnoliopsida; order Poales; family Poaceae; genus Lolium; species Lolium rigidum. Next base: position 136,341,362 of record NC_061511.1, read on the forward strand.
TGCACCAGGTCTCTATGGCACTATCTATATGTGACGTGGACATGTATTACAGATTTACAGACAATGGGAGTCTAAACTGATGTACATGCCTTTCGCAAACAAACAAAAGATGTGCATTCCCTTAGCTGCCTGGTTCCGACACATTACAACCCTGTGGCTTATGCTATCTAACAATTGAAGAATTGCTGGTGTTGCTACTTTGGGCGACAGAATAGTGCTACACGTTGTACACAAGTGCAAGAAAAGGTACAAATGTTCTCAAGTCAAATCAAGTTTTCACTTTTCAGGTGGGTTCTTGGATATATGTAACGGAATACAGAAAAAACGTGTCCAACCCTAAAATTCTATTGGCAAAACCAACAGTCTCACTGATATATGTAACGGAACACAGAAAATCGGCAGTCTGGCCTCACATATTAGTCGTCCAACCCTAAAATTCTACTATTGGCAAAATCAACAGTCCCTCAACCTACGTTCAGAAAAGGCGCAAGATTGACCAAAAAAACTACACTTATAAAGGCGTCTGGCGCACAATCTCTAACGCGCACAGCTTCACTCACACCCATCTAAGGCATCGAGCAAAAGAAGAAGCGTTCACTTCCCCCTGCAACAGAATCTCCATTCTGAGGGACCGACACATTGCATGCATCACAAAGCCATCAAACCTGGTTTCCAGTGCCGGATCTAGATGGTTTGCCGTGTGCGCGGCCCGAAATTCGTGGATGTAAAACTAGGGCTTAAGTAATTCACTGGATAACCAAAAGCCCGTACCTCAGAAACCGATGCCCAAGATCGCGGCGGGGGCGGAGACGACAGGGACGCGGCGAGGTTGGCGGCGGAGAGGCGCCTGGTGAGGACGGCGGGGGTGGAGAGGGGAGGGGGGCCTTGGCGTCGGCGGTGAGGCTGCGCTATGGCGCGGCCGCAGCTGTATCTAGGGCACGGGAGGGAGACGACGGGAAGAGAAGAAGCAGCGGGATGGTGGAGAGCGAAAGTCGCCGCTAGGACATTGGTTTTGACGGGGAGCAACCGGAGACTTGAGTTCTTTTTTCTCAGATGTATAATTTTTTTATTTTCACTGTAAAAAAATGGGATGGCAACTGAAGGCCAACTAATATAAAAAAAGTTATTTTTTAAAATTACCTGTTTTGTCAAATGAAAAGATGGAAAAAGAGAGCCTTCATTATTTCAGCCATACTATATATAAAAAAAATCACTTTCACCCATGTGATGCAATACTTTTTTTTTAGAAAACGCAATAACATTATTTCTTTTCATTGCAAAGATGAGTTTGTTACAGATATACGCCTCCAAGGAGGGCTATAGTTTAGAGGTACAAGTGATTATTGAACATCCTACGCCCAAAGCCTCGCCTCAACCTTGATATGCTCATTCATGTATTGGACCAAAGGCCATTCTCCGTCGAAGACGTAGGAGTTTACGGTGTTTCCAGATCAGCCAGGAAACAAGGAGCATCGCCTGCCTCGCGGAGATCCACCATTCATTAATGGAGGGTTCGTTGTCGAGAGGTCTGCAAGTGAGTGATACGTCTCCGACGTATCGATAATTTCTTATGTTCCATGCCACATTATTGATGATATCTACATGTTTTATGCACACTTTATGTCATATTCGTGCATTTTCTGGAACTAACCTATTAACAAGATGCCGAAGAGCCGATTGTCTGTTTTCTGCTGTTTTTGGTTTCGAAATCCTAGTAACGAAATATTCTCGGAATTGGACGAAATCAACGCCCGGGGTCCTATTTTGCCACGAAGCTTCCGAGAAGACCGAAGGGGAGTCGAAGTGGGGCCACGAGGCGCCGCCACACTAGGGCGGCGCGGCCCGAGCCCTGGCCGCGCCGACCTATGGTGTGGGGCCCTCGTGTGGCCCCCCGCGTTGCCCTTCCGCCTACTTAAAGCCTCCGTCGCGAAACCCCCGTACCGAGAGCCACGATACGGAAAACCTTCCAGAGACGCCGCCGCCGCCAATCCCATCTCGGGGGATTCTGGAGATCTCCTCCGGCACCCTGCCGGAGAGGGGATTCATCTCCCGGAGGACTCTTCACCGCCATGGTCGCCTCCGGAGTGATGAGTGAGTAGTTCACCCCTGGACTATGGGTCCATAGCAGTAGCTAGATGGTTGTCTTCTCCTCATTGTGCTTCATTGTTGGATCTTGTGAGCTGCCTAACATGATCAAGATCATCTATCCGTAATACTATATGTTGTGTTTGTCGGGATCCGATGGATAGAGAATACTATGTTATGTTAATTATCAAGTTATTACCTATGTGTTGTTTATGATCTTGCATGCTCTCCGTTATTAGTAGAGGCTCGGCCAAGTTTTTGCTCTTAACTCCAAGAGGGAGTATTTATGCTCGATAGTGGGTTCATGCCTCCATTGAATCCGGGACGATGACGGAAAGTTCTAAGGTTGTGGATGTGCTGTTGCCACTAGGGATAAAACATTGATGCTATGTCTAAGGATGTAGTTGTTGATTACATTACGCACCATACTTAATGCAATTGTCTCGTTGTTTTGCAACTTAATACCGGAAGGGGTTCGGATGATAACCTCGAAGGTGGACTTTTTAGGCATAGATGCATGTTGGATAGCGGTCTATGTACTTTGTCGTAATGCCCAATTAAATCTCACTATATTTATCATGACATGTATGTGCATTGTTATGCCCTCTCTATTTGTCAATTGCCCGATCTGTAATTTGTTCGCCCAACATGCTTTTATCTTATGGGAGAGACACCTCTAGTGAACTGTGGACCCCGGTCCATTCTTTTATACTTGAAATACAAATCTGCTGCAATACTTGTTCTTTACTCGTTTTCCGCAAACAATCATCTTCCACACAATACGGTTAATCTTTTGTTACGGCAAGCCGGTGAGATTGACAACCTCACTGTTTCGTTGGGGCAAAGTACTTTGGTTGTGTTGTGCAGGTTCCTCGTTTGCGCCGGAATCTCCGGTGTTGCGCCGCACTACATCCCGCCGCCATCAACCTTCAACGTGCTTCTTGGCTCCTCCTGGTTCGATAAACCTTCGTTTCTTTACGAGGGAAAACTTGCTGCTGTGCGCATCATACCTTCCTCTTGGGGTTCCCAACGAACGTGTGAGTTACACGCCATCAAGCTCTTTTTCTGGCGCCGTTGCCGTGGAGATCAAGACACGCTGCAAGGGGAGTCTCCACTTCCCAATCTCTTTACTTTGTTTTGTCTTGCTTTATTTTATTTACTACTTTGTTTGCTGCATTATATCAAAACACAAAAAAATTAGTTGCTAGCTTTACTTTATTTACTATCTTGTTTGCTATATCAAAAACACAAAAAAAATAGTTACTTGCATTTACTTTATCTAGTTTGTTTTATTTACTACTGCTAAAATGGCCACCCCTGAAAATACTAAGTTGTGTGACTTCACAACCACAAATAATAATGATTTCCTATGCACACCTATTGCTCCACCTGCTACTACAGCAGAATTCTTTGAAATTAAACCTCGCTTCTATCGAATCTTGTTATGCGAGAGCAATTTTCCGGTGTTAGTTCCGATGATGCTTGCTGCCCATCTCAATAATTTTGTTGAATTGTGTGAAATGCAAAAGTATAAGGATGTAGATGGTGATATTATTAAATTGAAATTGTTTCCTTTCTCATTAAGAGGAAGAGCTAAAGATTGGTTGCTATCTCTCGCCTAAGAATAGTATTGATTCATGGACTAAATGCAAGGATGCTTTTATTGGTAGATATTATCCCCCTGCTAAAATTATATCTTTGAGAAGTAGCATAATGAATTTTAAACAATTGGATAATGAACATGTTGCTCAAGCTTGGGAAGAATGAAATCTTTGGTTAAAAATTGCCCAACCCATGGACTGACTACTTGGATGATCATCCAAACCTTCTATGCAGGACTAAATTTTTCTTCGCGGACTTTATTGGTTCAGCTGCTGGAGGTACCTTTATGTCCATCACCTTGGGGGCGGCTACAAAGCTTCTTGATAATATGATGGTTAATTACTCTGAATGGCACACGGAAAGAGCTTCACAAGGTAAGAAGGTAAATTCTGTTGAAGAATCCTCTTCCTTGAATGATAAGATTGATGCTATTATGTCTATGCTTGTGAATGGTAGGACTAATGTTGATCCTAATAATGTTCCGTTAGCTTCATTGGTTGCTCAAAATTCTAGGTCATATCCTCGCTAATAGTAACTCTTATGGTAGATATGTTTCACCTAATGAGGAAAAGATGTTAGAAATTGAAAGATCCACCAAGAGCTTTATGCAATCACAATATGAGCAAAATAAATTGTTTACTAAAACTATGAATGAACAATCTACCTTGTTGAAGAATATAGGAAATCAACTTGAAAATCTGAATATGGAGATTTCTAGGTTGCAAACTAAACTTGCAAATGCTGAAACCCGAATCTCATACATGTATGCGTCACAATCTTCTTTAATTATTAAAATGGCTGCTAAACCCGAGGATATTGAAAATAAAATTGTTACTACAGCAAATGCCATCCAAGTTAGAATTAATGAGAATATAAGATTAATGGCTGAACTGCGTGCTAGGTGGGATAGAGAAGAAAATGAAAAGCTAGCTAAAGAGAAAAATGTAGCTAAAGTTTGGACTATTACCACCACTAGCAATGCTAATGATTCACATGTTGCTGCACATCCTACTATTAATGGTAAAATAATTGGTGTTGGCAACGTTTCTACTCCTAGTGCAAAGCGCGCAAAATTACCTGAAACTGCTAAAACTGCTGAAACTCGCTCGTGATAAAACTGCTGAAATTTTTTCCAACCTTGGGGATGATAATCCCATTGCTTTAGATTGTAATGATTTAGATTTTGATGATTGCCACATCTCTGAAGTTATAAAGTTCTTACAAAAACTTGCTAAGAGTCCCAACGCTAGCGCTGTAAACTTGGCTTTCACATAACATATTACAAATGCTCTCATAAAAGCTAGAGAAGAGAAACTAAAACTTGAAACTTCTATTCCTAGAAAGCTAGAGGATGGTTGGGAGTCCATCATTAAAATAAGGGTCAAAGATTTTGATTGTAATGCTTTATGTGATCTTGGTGCAAGTATTTCTGTTATGCCTAAGAAAGTCTATGATATGCTTGACTTGCCACCATTGAAAAACTCTTATCTGGATGTTAATCTCGCTGATAATGCTAAAAAGAAACCTTTGGGGAGAGTTGATAATGTTCATATTATGGTTAACAATAACCTTGTCCCCGTTGATTTTTTTGTCTTGGATATTGAATGCAATGCATCTTGCCCCATTATATTGGGAAGACCTTTTCTTCGAACCGTTGGTGCTACTATTGATATGAAGGAAGGTAATATTAAATATCAATTTTCTCTCAAGAAAGGTATGGAACACTTCCCTAGAAAGAGAATGAAGCTACCTTATGATTCTATTATTAGAACAAATTATGATGTTGATGCTTCGTCTCTTGATAACACTTGATACACACTTTACGCGCCTAGCCGAAAGGCGTTAAAGAAAAGCGCTTATGGGAGACAACCCATGTTTTTACTACAGTATTTTTGTTTTATATTTGAGTCTTGGAAGTTGTTTACTACTGTAGCAACCTCTCCTTATCTTAGTTTTGAGTTTTGTTGTGCCAAGTAAAGTCTTTGATAGTAAAGTAAGTACTAGATTTGGATTACTGCGCAGTTTCAGATTTCTTTGCTGTCACGAATTTCGACCTGCCTCCCTGTAGGTAGCTCAGAAAATTAAGCCAATTTACGTGCATGATCCTCAGATATGTACGCAACTTTCATTCAATTTGGGCATTTTCATTTGAGCAAGTCTGGTGCCTCAATAAAATCCATCTTTACGGACTGTTCTGTTTTGACAGATTCTGCCTTTTATTTCGCATTGCCTCTTTTGCTATGTTGGATGAATTTCTTTGATCCATTAATGTCCAAGTAGCTTTATGCAATGTCCAGAAGTATTAAGAATGATTGTGTCACCTCTGAACATGTTAATTTTTATTGTCCACTAACCCTCTAATGAGTTGTTTCGAGTTTGGTGTGGAGGAAGTTTTCAAGGATCAAGAGAGGAGTATGATACAATATGATCAAGGAGAGTGAAATCTCTAAGCTTGGGGATGCCCCGGTGGTTCACCCCTGCATATTCTAAGAAGACTCAAGCGTCTAAGCTTGGGGATGCCCAAGGCATCCCCTTCTTCATCGACAACATTATCAGGTTCCTCCCCTGAAACTATATTTTTATTCGGCCACATCTTATGTACTTTGCTTGGAGCGTCGGTTTGTTTTTGTTTTTGTTTTGTTTGAATAAAATGGATCCTAGCATTCACTGTATGGGAGAGATACACGCTTCACTGTAGCATATGGACAAGTATGTCCTTAGGCTTTACTCATAGTATTCATGGCGAAGTTTCTTCTTCGTTAAATTGTTATATGGTTGGAATTGGAAAATTCTACATGTAGTAATTCTAAAATGTCTTGGATAATTTGATACTTGGCAATTGTTGTGCTCATGTTTAAGCTCTTGCATCATATACTTTGCACCCATTAATGAAGAAACACTTAGAGCTTGCTAATTTGGTTTGCATATTTGGTTTCTCTAAAGTCTAGATAATATCTAGTATTGAGTTTTGAACAACAAGGAAGACGGTGTAGAGTCTTATAATGTTTACAATATGTCTTTTATGTGAGTTTTGCTGCACCGTTCATCCTTGTGTTTGTTTCAAATAACCTTGCTAGCCTAAACCTTGTATCGAGAGGGAATACTTCTCATGCATCCAAAATCCTTGAGCCAACCACTATGCCATTTGTGTCCACCATACCTACCTACTACATGGTATTTCTCCGCCATTCCAAAGTAAATTGCTTGAGTGCTACCTTTAAAATTCCATCATTCACCTTTGCAATATATAGCTCATGGGACAAATAGCTTAAAAACTATTGTGGTATTGAATATGTACTTATGCACTTTATCTCTTATTAAGTTGCTTGTTGTGCGATAACCATGTTTCTGGGGACGCCATCAACTATTCTTTGTTGAATATCATGTGAGTTGCTATGCATGTCCGTCTTTTCTAAAGTAAGAGAGATCTACCACCTTAATGGTTGGAGCATGCATATTGTTAGAGAAGAACATTGGGCCGCTAACTAAAGCCATGAATCATGGTGGAAGTTTCAGTTTTGGACATATATCCTCAATCTCATATGAGAATAATAATTGTTGCCACATGCTTATGCATTAAAGAGGAGTCCATTATCTCGTTGTCCATGTTGTCCCGGTATGGATGTCTAAGTTGAGAATAATCAAAAGCGAGAAATCCAAAATGCAAGCTTTCTCCTTAGACCTTTGTACAGGCGGCATGGAGGTACCCCATTGTGACACTTGGTTAAAACATGTGTATTGCGATGATCCGGTAGTCCAAGCTAATTAGGACAAGGTGCGGGCACTATTAGTATACTATGCATGAGGCTTGCAACTTGTAACATATAATTTACATAACTCATATGCTTTATTAGTATCGTTGACAAAATTGTTTCATGTTTTCAAAATAAAAGCTCTAGCACAAATATAGCAATCGATGCTTTCCTCTTTGAAGGACCATTCTTTTTACTTTTATGTTGAGTCAGTTCACCTATTTCTCTCCACCTCAAGAAGCAAACACTTGTGTGAACTGTGCATTGATTCCTACATACTTGCATATTGCACTTGTTATATTACTCTATGTTGACAATTATCCATGAGATATACATGTTACAAGTTGAAAGCAACCGCTGAAACTTAATCTTCCTTTGTGTTGCTTCAATACCTTTACTTTGATTTATTGCTTTATGAGTTAACTCTTATGCAAGACTTATTGATGCTTGTCTTGAAGTACTATTCATGAAAAGTCTTTGCTTTATGATTCACTTGTTTACTCATGTTATTACCATTGTTTTGATCGCTGCATTCATTACATATGTTTACAAATAGTATGATCAAGGTTATGATGGCATGTCACTTCGAAATTATCTTTGTTATCGTTTTACCTGCTCGGGACGAGCAGAACTAAGCTTGGGGATGCTGATACGTTTCCGACGTATCGATAATTTCTTATGTTCCATGCCACATTATTGATGATATCTACATGTTTTATGCACACTTTATGTCATATTCGTGCATTTTCTGGAACTAACCTATTAACAAGATGCCGAAGAGCCGATTGTCTGTTTTCGCTGTTTTTGGTTTCAGAAATCCTAGTAACGAAATATTCTCGGAATTGGACGAAATCAACGCCCGGGCGCCGCCACACTAGGGCGGCGCGGCCCGTGCCCCGGCCGCGCCGACCTATGGTGTGGGGCCCTCATGTGGCCCCCGCGTTGCCCTTCCGCCTACTTAAAGCCTCCGTCGCGAAACCCCCGGTACCGAGAGCCACGATACGGAAAACCTTCCGGAGACGCCGCCGCCGCCAATCCCATCTCGGGGATTCGGAGATCTCCTCCGGCACCCTGCCGGAGAGGGGATTCATCTCCCGGAGGACTCTTCACCGCCATGGTCGCCTCCGGAGTGATGAGTGAGTAGTTCACCCCTGGACTATGGGTCCATAGCAGTAGCTAGATGGTTGTCTTCTCCTCATTGTGCTTCATTGTTGGATCTTGTGAGCTGCCTAACATGATCAAGATCATCTATCTGTAATACTATATGTTGTGTTTGTCGGGATCCGATGGATAGAGAATACTATGTTATGTTAATTATCAAGTTATTACCTATGTGTTGTTTATGATCTTGCATTCTCTCCGTTATTAGTAGAGGCTCTGGCCAAGTTTTTGCTCTTAACTCCAAGAGGGAGTATTTATGCTCGATAGTGGGTTCATGCCTCCATTGAATCTGGGACAGTGACGAAAGTTCTAAGGTTGTGGATGTGCTCGTTGCCACTAGGGATAAAACATTGATGCTATGTCTAAGGATGTAGTTGTTGATTACATTACGCACCATACTTAATGCAATTGTCTGTTGTTTTGCAACTTAATACTGGAAGGGGTTCGGATGATAACCTCGAAGGTGGACTTTTTAGGCATAGATGCATGTCGGATAGCGGTCTATGTACTTTGTCGTAATGCCCAATTAAATCTCACTATATTTATCATGACATGTATGTGCATTGTTATGCCCTCTCTATTTGTCAATTGCCCGACTGTAATTTGTTCGCCCAACATGCTTTTATCTTATGGGAGAGACACCTCTAGTGAACTGTGGACCCCGGTCCATTCTTTTATACCTGAAATACAAATTTGCTGCAATACTTGTTCTTTCTTGTTTTACGCAAACAATCATCTTCCACACAATACGGTTAATCCTTTGTTACGAGCAAGCCGGTGAGATTGACAACCTCACTCGTTTCGTTGGGGCAAAGTACTTTGGTTGTGTTGTGCAGGTTCCACGTTGGCGCCGGAATCTCGGTGTTGCGCCGCACTACATCCCGCCGCCATCAACCTTCAACGTGCTTCTTGGCTCCTCCTGGTTCGATAAACCTTGGTTTCTTTCTGAGGGAAAACTTGCTGCTGTGCGCATCATACCTTCCTCTTGGGGTTCCCAACAAACGTGTGAGTTACACGCCATCAGTGAGCCTCAATGAAGACACAGTGTCGTACCAGACCTGCCTCGAGAAGGGGCATACCAGCATCAGGTGTTGCATTAATTCAGGCTCTTGGTCGCAAAGAAGACACCTAGGGTGATGCTGCAGTCTGCGTTGTTGCAGACGCTTGGTAGTCATCCTTAAATGCGAGCAAGTGAAAGAACTTGACGCGCGACGGTGCCCAAGTTTTCCAAGTTAGCCTCCAAGTGCCCCAGGGTCTAGATCTATGGAACATGTTGAGGTAGCAGGACTTAGCAGAATAGGTGTCAACGATCCAGCGCCATATCAACCGGTTAGGATGGTGAGTGAGAGCAAATTACTCCACCTTCCTCCAAAGCACTAGGTACTAACCTAGATCGCGAATGCCGATGGCTCTGTGGATATCACGCGCCAAGCGCAGCGACAACACCTTCACCTCTACACCTTGCCAATGAGGTGCACCAGGCTGATGGTGTGGAAGTCGTTAAGTGTCTGGGCATCTGGGCGATTTGGCAACAAGGTGAGCAGGCTTGGTTGAGCTTGTGGAATCCTCAGCCACGGAGGTCATTGAGCTGGCGGAAGATGGCGAGCGCGTCATGTTTCACCAAGGGCCATCAAGCCTGAAGAAAACAACAGTTAAGCCGTCAGGTCCGGGCACTTTGTGCGGAGGTATCACTAACCGCTACATAGAGATGCAAGTGGGTCACTATTAGGATACGCTACCCTCTTTAGTAAAAGAAAATGAACGCAGTAACTTTTCAAAATGATGATGTCATTAAAAAAAGTTAATTCATTTATGGAACTAAATAGGGTAGAGGTTGACCCACTTGCATCTCTAATGCTACATTTTACTTGACCATATACTGCACCTACATGCGTGAAACCTTTTACCCGCTACTACCATGTCTACATCTCACTTGATTATACTCATTTATAATAGTCCCTAAAAGTCGACATGTATTTTTGACATGTAAATTTTTCCTCCTATCATGCAGAAGATGGTGCGAAAATATTTTTATTTTTTAAAAAAGAACCATCTCTTCGATATGTTTTGAAACTATTTTGCATGGTATAAATCTTCATGAGAAAAATGTTGCGGAAATTATTGGATAACCACAGATTTGTTGCATTACTATTTTCAAAATGATATGATTTTTTTTTGCATTTTTTGTAGCATCTTGTGAAAAAGTTTCAACGATTTTTTACAATAGTATAATTTTTTGGTCCACTGGTGAGAGATTTGTTTCAAACCACGTGAAGGCTCAGATCTACCCTAGTTGGTTGATCTGATGGTGGGGGATACAGCTGATTTTTCCCCGCTCATGGGTTGACCCCACCAATTTGCTTCAACATTTCTAAGAGCATCTCCACCGGTGCCCCTAAATAGGTGCCGGCAGAGCTGTATGGGGGCCCCCTATTTGGGGATGTTGTTTCCACACCGGCGCCCCAAACAGCTACCCAATGGGATTTTTTAAAGACAAACTAAATATTTATATGTAGTTTTATTTTGATATCATTCAGGATCGAGGAACGAATAATGTTTTAGGGCAAATTTGAGTAAAACATTATTTAGTCCTCAATCCCGAATGACATGTGAAACCTGCTTCATCTCTAGCCTACTACCTACTGGCCACCCGGCTCTATGGAGGTGGACGATCGACCGGTGCTCTCTCCGATGCTCTCTCTGCTGCTCCACCGTCGTCGATCCCCTGCTGCTCTCTCCGCCACGAGCGTCAACTAGGCCGCTCTATCCGCGGCTGCCGCCTCCTGACGTAGCTGCTGCTCCATGTAATATCCCAGGTATTGGGGTTACAAAAATAGAGGAAACAGATGTGTGCATTGCATTCATGCATAGAAAATCTGGGGAATTTTCGCGCTTTAAAGTAAAACAGATCACGATGAGTCGAAGTTTCACTTGACCTTGGTGGAATTGAAGTAGCTCATCAAGTCAAGTGCTATAAACCTCAATGTGACTTTGTTAAAACCTTGTTTTGGGTAGAGATGATTTGATCTAAGGGGATTGATCAAATGGAACTAATAATCAACACAACAACACTTTACTCAATGATCAATTGCTTGATCTTATAAAAGATTACAACATGGTATTCCTTGCCATAACCTATGAACATCAATCTATTTGGAAATTAAGTAACAATAATTGGAGAAACTATTCTTCACTTATCTTCTCCATGTCTTAAACTAATCCATGCACTTATCATAAACCCTATGATATCCATTCTACTGTAACCTTGGAAACAAGACAAGGAGATTCAACTTAAGAAATATATATATTCTTCCCTATTCCAAATAGTTTTACATCAAACCTAGAGAGGTGAGAGTTCTATTATAATTATTAAAGAAGCAATAAACAAATCTTGAGTTAAACCTTGGATAAACATCCAGGTATTCAAATCATCATCTTCAAGACAACCTTAGAGAGAGATAACCATTGATGTTAAACATAGATCTTGATGATCACATCAACCTCTATGGAGCCTAATATTAGGTTGGCATTGAAGTCCTTCCCAAATGAGAGAGACCATCCATACTAATCCTAGTTCTATCTATTCAAATATCCAAATGGTTAAACCATCAGTTCTTGAGGGAACTTTAAGTAAATATCTCGAGCATTTCCACGGGATATAAAACTATTGAGACAACCATGACCATGACCATCCTAGAAAGTAAAATAGAAGTGCTATACCTTAGTTCATCAAGACAACACTTGATCAGGGAAGTGAAAACCATTCCATTAGAAATACTTTAGGAAGCCAAACCTTGATCATTAGAAATTGTGTAGTGATCATAAACCCTAAGAACTTGAAATAGAGGATATTAGCACATAAGAAAAGCTTAGAGATAAAGCCTATAATTCATATGGTAAGAACCCATTCATCATTGTAACCAAAGTAAACTATAAAAAGAAATATAGCTACTTTAGTTACTTCAACAATAGATCAAGGATAATAATAGAAGTCTATTAGGAGAAGATAACACCAATTCTCATGTCCTTAGAAACTAAAGGAGCACATGAAATAATAAGCAAGTAACCATTTTATCATGCATTGGGGAGAGTAAATCTAGCCAATGCAACATGGTGTCATCTCATATCTACAACCTAGCATTATATCTTAAACCTAGTTTGTGCATCACATGGGGATCACAAGTATAAACCTAAAACCATGCCTAAGCTAAAATAGGAATAAGGGGATTGTTTAGCCAACCCTGAAATGAATCAAGATATCAACTTAAATTATTTTTCAAGCCATGCATATGTAGGTGCAACTAACTAGTGTTTCCAAATAAATAGAAGTCTCATGAGAGGAATGAGATCCACCTTAACCATATTAAACTAAGGGTTTAGAAGGTAACAATAATACTTTAAAAATTGCCTTAAACAATTATTCAAATCCATCACAACCATGAGCACATGAAATAATGTCATGAGATCATATTCTTAAATAAGATACTAAATAATGAGCTATGCCTTGTATATTGCTTCCTGCAAGGTAACAAAAACTTAACTATCAATAGGTAATTAGAAGGGCCTATTAAAAAATAGTTGGACCACCATAATTTGATATTGGAAATTATGACTATATAGATGCTAATTCCAAACTCTAATAACAATCAATAAACAAGGGTGTCATCACACATATAAAATATTTCTCAGATCTCATATTAAGTTATATTAGTATCTTTATAAACTCCAAAAAAAAGATTCACACATTTAAAATCCTGCAAAACAGAATGGAAATTCAAATCAGATTTAAACAGAAAATAAAATTAAAAACGAGAAAAAGAAAAGAATGGAGAAAACCTTACTCGGCTCACCCGGCCGCCACGACCCACCACGGCAGCCCGAGCAAGCGGCCCACGAAGGCAGCCCAAGCCACGACCCAGAAGCAGCCTGGCCAACTTACCTCTTCGCCTCTTATCCACGCGAAGTGGACGAAGAGATCTTCGTCTCCGTCTTCTTCGACACGGGCATGCTCGACAGCACGACGCCGGCAGAGCTCCACGTCCCGGCCGCCGATGTGGACTCTGCGGCCATCGACGACCGCCAGAGTAGTATAAATACCGCATAGAAACCTAGCCCCGTTTCCTTTTGCTCCACTTCAATTCCGAAAGAAACCAAACCCTAGGTGCCCCGGACTTCGATCATCACCGCCGTTCGGAGCCTCCCCAAGCCAAGCCATGGCCACCGTCGTGACCACCGTGCTCTTCTTACTCAACCCACCGAAGGAATTGAGCCGAAGCGACCTGCAGCATCCTCACCGAGCTCGCCTTTCCGACGGCCGGAGTCATCAATTCCGATGACTCAAGCCAGCTCCAACCTCGCCGTCAAGCCCGGCGTAACCCTGGTGAGCTCCTAAGCCTTGTAGCGTGCTCGCCTAGATCGATACCGTCCCGTAGCTTCGCCGCACAAGCCGACTGCGAGCGCCGCCGCTCGGCCTCACCGTCGAGCTTTCTCCGGCGACCATCTGGAGGCGGCGCTAGCACCGTTAGCTTCACCATAACATGCTGGTTCGAGTGGTACGAGTCATCCATCCGTGGGAGCTCGGGAACGGCGGCGCCATCGCCAATTTCCCCGCCGGCAGTGAGCTCCAACGCCACATCCTCAATTTTGACTCGGTCAACCCCACGTGGCTGCTGGCGTGGCCACTGGTCCCACTTGTCTGCGTCTATAACTAGGTTCAATCCGGGTACGATTAGCATTTATGTTGTTTTAATTTCAACTCATTAAATACTGCAACTTTAAATAAATCTAGAAAATTCATTATAAGTCAGAAAAATATAAATGAGACATCAAAATTCTTAGAAAAGTTAACTCTATCCAATAAAAATACAATATGAAATTTTTATTTTTAATAAAAATTTAATTATTTTAAACTCATTAATTAAGCCTTATTTCTTAATTCTAAAATTCAATTAAACTTCAATAATTAGGAAAACTATCTAAAATAATTAAAAAACCAGTAAAGTAAATAAAGAAAACATTAACACTAATTTTATTTAATTGTAACTTATTTAATCCTTTATGTTGGAATTTAAACCCTAATTAATAATTACCCTAATTAGTACATTATTTAAAAATAATAAAAAGCCAAATTGAATATCATTTTATTTTGAAGTTATTTATAACTTCAACTTTATAAAGGAAGTTATTAACTTAAGAACTATATGGTAAATAGCAAACCCTAATTCCATATTGAATTATATTACAACCCATCATTTCATGTGAAACCCCAAACCCTAATTCTAATAGGAACCCTAACTCCACTACTTCATATGAACCCTCATTTACTTCTAAAAACCTAAACCCTAGCTCTTCACATGTAATCATGGTGTTCTATTTTCATACATAGAATCATAATAGCAATTAAATACTTGCCATGTCACATAAAATTGTAGGAACCCTATTATCAATAGTTTAGTAGTCCATGTGTGCATACCTATCCAACATGGTTGATCAAATAGGGTCAACCAAATGCAAACACTAGCTCATATCCTTATAATTATCATCCTTAAGTAACTTTAATTAGCACCACACCATGGTGATGAACCATAATAGCAACCATGCCCAGTATCTTGTGCATTACATAACCATATTCCACTAAACCCTACTAGTGTTGGATACTTATCAACCATCCTATTTAGGAGCCAATTATTCCTTACTTAATAGAACCAATAGTAAAATCCAAACCACCTCAACCCTAATCGCTATACTTCTTATCTTATTACTTAAGAAGTATGTTCTTCAAAAGTTATTCTTTTGAAAAAATAAGGAATCATCAACAACCCTGCTTATAAGGACCTATAAACCCTAGCTAGCTATCACCAACAAGATGAACCAATCTTAATAGCAACCTTGTATGATTAATTGCTTAGAATGCCAGGCTTAGCTCAACCTTACAATTACTAGCTTTTGATGAATCTCAATATGTTGTGATCCATCTCATACTTACTCAGAAACTACTTGGAACCAGAATCAACTATAGCAACCCACAAACCCAATTGTCATAACTGTTCTTTATTAAAGAACATGTTCTTCAAAAGTTATTCTTTTGAAGAATATAACAAGCAATCATTAACCATGCCACAGAGTATTAAAACTGACAATCTGTTCTTTACATATTAACATTATACCAACTATCATTTCTTGTGTGTGCTCAATTGATTACTATGCTTTATCATATAACTTGTACATGATACCAAGTAATCAAACCTTAATAAGAACCTTGTTTGTGAATCACCCTAAAAGTGCAACACACCCTGAATTAATCATCACAACTCACTAATCCTAAATCATCGGGGTTAGGTCACGCTTAGAGCGATTGCATCTCATACTTATGCATTATTGCATCCTTGCCAATCTTTTAAACATCGTTGACATAGGCATCCCAAATGGGCCTGCCAAAGATAGTACCCGGGGTTTAATGAAGGCCCACTACCCGAAGAATAAGAAGGTTCGAGAGCCCAAGATATATTAAGGAAAGTAGAGTTGTAATAGGAAGTGTTGTTTGTAATCTGGCGGGATGAGTTAGAAACCGTCCCGGACTCTGTAACTTGTACAAAACGAAACCCTCGGCTCCACCTCTTATATAAAGGGGGAGTCGGGGGACGAGGAGATCATCGAATCATTGTTCACAAACCCTAGTTTTCGTAATCGTCGAGTACTTTTCGGCTGAAACCTTCGAGATCTACTTGCCCTCTACTTCTAAACTAAACCCTAGCCTATAACCCGTAGGCATTGACAAGTTGATCCCTTGTCAATCGTCCTTACCGGACGATGATGCTATTTCAGAATTTGGAGTTATTACGTATCGAAGACCTTGCCTGCATAATCTTGCAGCCAAGAAAGGCAAGTTCATCACTTGCTCATGTCATTTGAGTATTTTTACCAAATTACTTGCAAAGTACTATGTTTATCACTATTGCATAAAAAGCAAAACCACTATTTTCATAACTATGAATATGACTATGTGGTGGGCAATGGAACCATGGATTGTGTTGATATGGTGGAGGTTCCATTGCAAGGGTTTATATCCATCTAGGATTAAACAACAAATGTCGTCCAGTGATTCTTGTGCCGTAATACCCGTGTTAACCATAAGATCCGGAGTGGGACGGAGTAGTCAAAAGTGTCTCCACCTCTCGTTCATCAACGGATGCGCTTTACCGTAGTACACTTGTAATCCAAGGGGGCAAGCGGTGAGGCTGGGGAGCCCTAAGTCCCCACGGTAGAGACCGTAGTACACTTGTCGCCCGAGGAGCAAGCGGTGAGGCTGGGGAGTCCTAAGTCCCCACGGTATTGCGGTCTATGATGGGTTGCAGCTGCCGGCGTAGGAATGTATGGTAGAGCCCTGCATTGACGTCGTGGTCGGGGTCCACCCTGAAATCTATGGGAATAATGGGACCGGCGTGGACCCAGGGTCGGAGTTTGCAACAAAGGGTGGGTGTTCGAGGTAGCGGAGGAACATGATTGGCTAGACCTTATACCGGGCCTCACACCAAAGGAAGTGTGGACGAGCTCGGAACTCGGTTGGCACCAAGGTTAAGATCTCTTATGGGTAAAGCAACACACCTCTGCGAGTGTAAAGAACCGTGACCTGTCACTCCTCGTTCCGGGATATGGAACTGCGAACGCTGCCGGAAAGGAACTCCATGAAGTTCTAGTAAACCGGTGAAGGCTGACGGACATAGTTCTTCTGAATAAAAGCAACCTTTTGAAGAAATGGTTATGAAAACCTGCATTGGTATTAGACTTTTCTGGTCTAATGCTGTAGCTAGTGCATTAAACACCTCTTTCCTATAATGAACTTGTTGAGTACGCTCGTACTCATCCCACTCTTAAATCCCCTGCTTAGATATGGAGGCCACGATGGAGGATCTACAGTGCAACTCGAAGGCCGAGGAGTCAACAAGTACTTCAAGAAACAGGACCTATCAGAGGAGTCAGATACCACATCCAACAAGGAGAAACCTAGATTAGTAATAGAAAGGAACTAGCTTCCTAAACTTAGCTCCTATTTAGCTAGAATCTATTCATAGCCTCTGTAGCTAGTTAAATACTCTACAAATAGAGTTCGTGTTAGGATTAGACTACGAGTCGTTCTCCGGAGTTTATTTGCGGTTTTACCTCATTGTAAAGTAGGAGGTCTGTGCTGATCTTCACGTAACAGTAGTCCGTATGTAATTCTATAGACATGCCTTGGACCCGCATATGTCTCTGTTGTACCACTCGAGCGATATAATACTAGTGGAACGGTGTTTCATTGGTGTTATATCAGACTTGCATACTACACCATGCAGTGGTATGCCGGGTCACCACAGTTGGTATCAGAGCAAATGCTTTGACCCTAGGATTAAAACCCTTTAAAGGAGACCTATAGGATTGGTAGTGTCTATAGGAAGTTGTATTAGTTAAACCAAATCTTCTTATGACTTGAGATGGATATTCACTTGAGAATAATCCTGACACACTTGAGTCAATCTTTCTTATCTATCCTTCTTAAGTGAAGTTAGTTAGCTAATCCCAAGTATGTAGCATATCATTAAGACCCTAAAAACAATAGATGAGTAGATCACAGTTGGTATACAATACATGGTAGTCCAAAGAGAGGATACAACCATAAGGAAGATATCCTATTGGAAGATGTGTACCAACACATGTTATGGTTAAGTAAGAGTTAGTCAGATCTATAATAGTAGAGATAACAAGTGATAAATAAAAGTATATCAGGAATATATCCTATTAGATGATGTAAACCAATACAAGTAATAGGTAAGTAAATTATTCAAACTTGTAAAACAACTGATAGTAAGTGATAAATATGAGTTATATGAAGTAGTATAGACCATGATGAGTCAATCATGGGAGGTAAGGAAGAATGATTGGAATAAAATATGCCTACTTACATGGTAGAGATAGAAATCATATATGATTCACCTGAGAATCATTATGTGATGGAATAGAACATCATAAATACTTAGGAGGAGTACAATAAGAAATCAGTTGTTCAAACAATAAGGTAAAACTGTGTTTCAAAACCATGGGAAGTGTGCCAAGCACATCATGACCATAGTCTTATGATAGTATAAACACTTGGAAGTATAGGAGCTATATTCCAATAGTTATGTGTCTAGAATAGTGATGTTAAAACCAGACATATCATTGAAGTAGTCCTCAACAAAATGGAAGCTAAGTTAGTACTTCCAAAGAAAATTAGGTTAACCATAACTATCCTAGGCCATTCTGTTTCAGGTTTGTCTCATTGCAACTGTGCAATTAAGATAAATGTTGAGACAAATACTAGAAATCCACATATTCGTGCTAAGTATCACGATACAAACCTATCTTATGTGGTGTTATATTCTACACATATCAGCCTGATGTTTAGAGATGTCTTACTCAACTATTATTATTCAGGCTTACGATGATGTGTATTATATGCACAAAGCTGAATCTTCTTGGATTTTATTGGATTTTCATTGTTTGACTAGATCCATACATGAAGTTTGACTTTGATATGCAAATGCATGTTGCAATATCAAGTTCCAACTTGATACTATAGATCTAGAGGGTAATGGTATTCGTGTGAGGAAGTGACGAATTCTGAAGATTCTGAAGACAAGATGAAGATTCATCAGAAGAAGGATGTAAAATTGTGGGAAGCAACCACAATACTCTGAAGGAAGTACAATCAGAAACTCATGCTTACCTCAATAGAGAAGTACTTTAGTACGAAAGAAGCATGAAGGTGAGAAAGATAATAATTATGGTGAAGCTCAAGCAGATCCATAATTAATATAGAAGAGGGAATGCATGTGAAATCACCTTGGATACTATATTCATAGTGGGTTTCTTGCAAAATAAACCCTGAATGAAGAAAGATGACCTATGAAACCATAGCAGATATAAGAAGACCATAGTTGATATCAGAAGACCACAATTGGTATAGCATTATACTGCGAGAGAGAATAGAAGATGTCTCGTCCAGTTGATCAAAACCTATAATAGAGTACACTTTTAGATAACAAATAGCCACATTTGGTATAATAACCACAGCTGGTATCAGCTGGTATTACAAATAGTCCACGATTTAATTATTTGTAACAAAAGTTTGTGAACAAATAAAAATCTTGTCAACCAAATAGCTAGATTTATAAACATTTAGTCAAAGGATTCATGTTGGATATCCACAAATTGAGTGGATACACCACAAACATTCTTCGTAAGGCATTAGAAGAGTACAAACCATAAGCTAGACCCAGACCAGTATCCTAATCATAAGCTCAATAGTTGGAAGAAAAGGGAGTTGAAGAACATAAGTAAACTCTAAGGGGTAGAGTAAAGATTGAGTTGGATGTACAATAACTCAATATTTTGAGCAAGATAGAAGAAGAAGGTCTGAACTGAGAGGAAGTTCGATCTTATTTTCATAAGATTGTTGAACAATACCTTCAGAAGAAGGTCAGACCAGAAGCCGAGGTTCATACCTCGAGGACGTAAGAAGTGGATTATCACTTGAGCAAGTATGTAATATCTACTCAGAAGTACTTAAGCTCAAGTAAGTCAAAGATAAAGAAGTTGGACGAAGGAAATATCAGAGACCAAATATAGCTCAAGGAGGTCAAAGACTGAAGGGATTTGACCATACCAGAATCAGAGACAACATGAAAGATTCCTTTCATGGAACCTAAATGAATCTAAAGAGTTATAGGTATCAACTATAAACCATGATTGGATGGACTAAATGAGTCTAATCCATTCTTTGGGAAATAAACCATCACAACCATTTCCATGGTAAGTACATTACTAAGTACCATTACTGCAATTTTGGTAGTAAGGGAAAACAAAGACCTATTTACCAATTAGGAGTAGGTTATCAAATTAGTCTTCAGTTAAGACTAGCAACAACAGAAGAAGTCCCAATCCTTGAATCTTCAATGAGAAAGGAAATAAGATTATGATATTGAAAGAAATCAAATAATTAAAGTTAGAATCCATGGTTCAGAGACAGGTATTATTATTAGATTCCAGAGAAAAATCATAGAACTGGAGTAAGAACTAATGTTCAGAGACAAACCCTAATGGATTCCAGGAAGAATCTGGATAAGGGATATATACAATTATATCCAGTGAGATTACCATGGAGTTCGAGAAAAGTCGTAGTCTGCATAAGTCAGAACCACACTCCGGAAACGTGAGAGATCAAACTTCGAGGACGAAGTTCAGTTTAAGGGGTAGAGACTGTAATATCCCAGGTATTGGGGTTACAAAAATAGAGGAAACAGATGTGTGCATTGCATTCATGCATAGAAAATGCGGGAATTTTCGCGCTTTAAAGTAAAACAGATCACGATGAATCGAAGTTTCACTTGACCTTGGTGGAATTGAAGTAGCTCATCAAGTCAAGTGCTATAAACCTCAATGTGACTTTGTTAAAACCTTGTTTTGGGTAGAGATGATTTGATCTAAGGGGATTGATCAAATGGAACTAATAATCAACACAACAACACTTTACTCAATGATCAATTGCTTGATCTTATAAAAGATTACAACATGGTATTCCTTGCCATAACCTATGAACATCAATCTATTTGGAAATTAAGTAACAATAATTGGAGAAACTATTCTTCACTTATCTTCTCCATGTCTTAAACTAATCCATGCACTTATCATAAACCCTATGATATCCATTCTACTGTAACCTTGGAAACAAGACAAGGAGATTCAACTTAAGAAATATATATATTCTTCCCTATTCCAAATAGTTTTACATCAAACCTAGAGAGGTGAGAGTTCTATTATAATTATTAAAGAAGCAATAAACAAACCTTGAGTTAAACCTTGGATAAACATTCAGGTATTCAAATCATCATCTTCAAGACAACCTTAGAGAGAGATAACCATTGATGTTAAACATAGATCTTGATGATCACATCAACCTCTATGGAGCCTAATATTAGGTTGGCATTGAAGTCCTTCCCAAATGAGAGAGACCATCCATACTAATCCTAGTTCTATCTATTCAAATATCCAAATGGTTAAACCATCAGTTCTTGAGGGAACTTTAAGTAAATATCTCAGGCATTTCCATGGGATATAAAACTATTGAGACAACCATGACCATGACCATCCTAGAAAGTAAAATAGAAGTGCTATACCTTAGTTCATCAAGACAACACTTGATCAGGGAAGTGAAAACCATTCCATTAGAAATACTTTAGGAAGCCAAACCTTGATCATTATAAATTGTGTAGTGATCATAAACCCTAAGAACTTGAAATAGAGGATATTAGCACATAAGAAAAGCTTAGAGTTAAAGCCTATAATTCATATGGTAAGAACCCATTCATCATTGTAACCAAAGTAAACTATAAAAATAAATATAGCTACTTTAGTTACTTCAACAATAGATCAAGGATAATAATAGAAGTCTATTAGGAGAAGATAACACCAATTCTCATGTCCTTAGAAACTAAAGGAGCACATGAAATAATAAGCAAGTAACCATTTTATCATGCATTGGGGAGAGTAAATCTAGCCAATGCAACATGGTGTCATCTCATATCTACAACCTAGCATTATATCTTAAACCTAGTTTGTGCATCACATGGGGATCACAAGTATAAACCTAAAACCATGCCTAAGCTAAAATAGGAATAAGGGGATTGTTTAGCCAACCCCGAAATGAATCAAGATATCAACTTAAATTATTTTTCAAGCCATGCATATGTAGGTGCAACTAACTAGTGTTTCCAAATAAATAGAAGTCTCATGAGAGGAATGAGATCCACCTTAACCATATTAAAATGAGGGTTTAGAAGGTAACAATAATACTTTAAAAATTGCCTTAAACAATTATTCAAATCCATCACAACCATGAGCACATGAAATAATGC
This sequence comes from Lolium rigidum, assembly GCF_022539505.1. Classification (NCBI taxonomy): domain Eukaryota; kingdom Viridiplantae; phylum Streptophyta; class Magnoliopsida; order Poales; family Poaceae; genus Lolium; species Lolium rigidum. Next base: position 136,363,890 of record NC_061511.1, read on the forward strand.
CATGAGATCATATTCTGAAATAAGATACTAAATAATGAGCTATGCCTTGTATATTGCTTCCTGCAAGGTAACAAAAACTTACGGAAGAAGCCTGGTGACCGGGTGTATACGTGAGCACGCATCCAATGATTGACACGTGTCTAACGGCGTGGCTCGTCCGTGAAGTGATAACACAGCAGCTGATCTCCCTAAAAAAGGCGAAGCACAACCTTGTCCTCTATCTGCTCCACCTCCCCTACATCGTCGTCCCCGCCCCGGCCTCCATTACAAAATGTGGAAGAACATCCGCGACGTGGAGGCGGCTCTCTCGCCGGAGGAAGGCATCGAGGTGCCGGCGCCGGCCCGCGCGCTCGCCTGCCTCGCCCTTTGTCGGCTCCCGCGCGCCGCCACGGCCGGCGGCGCCCGCGGCACGGCGGACCGTTGTGCCGCCGGCCGGCTCCCGCACGCCGCCAAAATCGGGAGCGCGGTTACTCTCCCTTGCCCGCGGCGGAGGATGCCGGCGTCGAGACGGCGGGGCTGGTGCGGCGCTACGGCGAGGAGAGGCTTGGCCGACGCTCGACGGGGTTCCTTGAGCAGCTCAATGAGGTAGTCCCCGGCGCTGAGGTAGCATCCGAGGGAGAAGCTCACGGTACACCAGCTCGTACCCGTACGGGTTCGGGCACGCCAGCCTCGCGTACCGCTCCATGGAGCACCTCTGGTACAGGGCCGGCACCGTCAGGGTGACGACGGCGCCCGCGTAGCAGAAGGTGGGAAGGTCTTGGGCGAGGCCGGCGAGGAGGGATGCGGCGGCGAGGCAGAGGACGACCCGGCAGAAGAGGCCGCCCGAGTCGGGGTCGCCGAGCGTGACGCGGCGGAAGGCGGCGGAGAGGTCCGTGAGGCCGGAGTGGAGCAGGGACGTGAATCCCTCCACCGCCGGCTGCAGGTCCGGGACCGGCGGCAGCGGCCGGTTGAGGAGACGCGCCGCCTTGGACCGCCACGGCACCACGTCCACCACTGCGATTGCCATTCAATTTTGCGATTCATTAGGCCTGTAGTCTTGTTCTTTCTTGTACCCGCCGATCATAGAGATAAAGAAATCAAATCAAGAGACGGAGTGGTGGTCTGAGAGGAAGAGAAAAGAAAAGATGATGTGATGTATGGTTCATAGCAACTCAGCGTGTGGATAAGGCTAGCGACCAGGGGATTAGGTGAGATCATTCACGTGGTGGTTGCCAGGGGAGGAGTGGAAGAGATAGTTTGTTGCCGTTTGGTTCCGTTTGTGAGGCACGCATCTTAAAGCAAATCCGACGTTAATGGATGCGTGCTCACGTATACACGCGGTTACCAAATCCACTCTCCAAAAACTTAACTATCAATAGGTAATTAGAAGGGCCTATTAAAAAATAGTTGGACCACCATAATTTGATATTGGAAATTATGACTATATAGATGCTAATTCCAAACTCTAATAACATTCAATAAACAAGGGTGTCATCACACATATAAAATATTTCTCAGATCTCATATTAAGTTATATTAGTATCTTTATAAACTCCAAAAAAAAGATTCACACATTTAAAATCCTGCAAAACAGAATGGAAATTCAAATCAGATTTAAACAGAAAATAAAATTAAAAACAGAAAAAGAAAAGAATGGAGAAAACCTTACCTGGCTCACCTGGCCGCCACAGCCCACCACGGTAGCCCAGCAAGTGGCCCACGAAGGCAGCCCAAGCCACAACCCAGAAGCAGCCTGGCCAACTTACCTCTTCGCCTCTTATCCACGCGAAGTGGACGAAGAGATCTTCGTCTCCGTCTTCTTCGACACGGGCATGCTCGACAGCACGACGCCGGCAGAGCTCCACGTCCCGGCCGCCGATGTGGACTCTGCTGCCATCGACGACCGCCAGAGTAGTATAAATACCGAGTAGAAACCTAGCCCCGTTTCCTTTTGCTCCGCTTCAATTCCGAAAGAAACCAAACCCTAGGTGCCCCGGACTCCGATCATCACCGCCGTTCGGAGCCTCCCCAAGCCAAGCCATGGCCACCGTCGTGACCACCGTGCTCTTCTTACTCAACCCACCGAAGGAATTGAGCCGAAGCGACCTGCAGCATCCTCACCAAGCTCGCCTTTTCGACGGCCGGAGTCATCAATTCCGGCGACTCAAGCCAGCTCCAACCTCGCCGTCAAGCCCGGCGTAACCCTGGTGAGCTCCTAAGCCTCGTAGCGTGCTCGCCTAGATCGATACCGTCCCGTAGCTTCGCCGCACAAGCCGACTGCGAGCGCCGCCGCTCGGCCTCACCGTCGAGCTTTCTCCGGCGACCATCTGGAGGCGGCACTAGCACCGTTAGCTTCACCATAACATGCTGGTTCGAGTGGTACGAGTCATCCATCCGTGGGAGCTCGGGAACGGCGGCGCCATCGCCAATTTCCCCGCCGGCAGTGAGCTCCAACGCCACATCCTCGATTTTGACTCGGTCAACCCCACGTGGCTGCTCGGCGTGGCCATCGGTCCCACTTGTCCGCATCTATAACTAGGTTCAATCCGAGTACGATTAGCATTTACGTTGTTTTAATTTCAACTCATTAAATACTGCAACTTTAAATAAATCTAGAAAATTCATTATAAGTCAGAAAAATATAAATGAGACATCAAAATTCTTAGAAAAGTTAACTCTATCCAATAAAAATATAATATGAAATTTTTATTTTTAATAAAAATTTAATTATTTTAAACTCATTAATTAAGCCTTATTTCTTAATTCTAAAATTCAATTAAACTTCAATAATTAGGAAAACTATCTAAAATAATTAAAAAACCAAGTAAAGTAAATAAAGAAAACATTAACACTAATTTTATTTAATTGTAACTTATTTAATCCTTTATGTTGGAATTTAAACCCTAATTAATAATTACCCTAATTAGTACATTATTTAAAAATAATAAAAAGCCAAATTGAATATCATTTTATTTTGAAGTTATTTATAACTTCAACTTTATAAAGGAAGTTATTAACTTAAGAACTATATGGTAAATAGCAAACCCTAATTCCATATTGAATTATATTACAACCCATCATTTCATGTGAAACCCCAAACCCTAATTCCAATAGGAACCCTAACTCCACTACTTCATATGAACCCTCATTTACTTCTAAAAACCTAAACCCTAGCTCTTCACATGTAATCATGGTGTTCTATTTTCATACATAGAATCATAATAGCAATTAAATACTTGCCATGTCACATAAAATTGTAGGAACCCTATTATCAATAGTTTAGTAGTCCATGTGTGCATACCTATCCAACATGGTTGATCAAATAGGGTCAACCAAATGCAAACACTAGCTCATATCCTTATAATTATCATCCTTAAGTAACTTTAATTAGCACCACACCATGGTGATGAACCATAATAGCAACCATTCCCAGTATCTTGTGCATTACATAACCATATTCCACTAAACCCTACTACTGTTGGATACTTATCAACCATCCTATTTAGGAGCCAATTATTCCTTACTTAATAGAACCAATAGTAAAATCCAAACCACCTCAACCCTAATCGCTATACTTCTTATTACTTAAGAAGTATGTTCTTCAAAAGTTATTCTTTTGAAAAAAATAAGGAATCATCAACAACCCTGCTTATAAGGACCTATAAACCCTAGCTAGCTATCACCAACAAGATGAACCAATCTTAATAGCAACCTTGTATGATTAATTGCTTAGAATGCCAGGCTTAGCTCAACCTTACAATTACTAGCTTTTGATGAATCTCAATATGTTGTGATCCATCTCATACTTACTCCAGAAACTACTTGGAACCAGAATCAACTATAGCAACCCACAAACCCAATTGTCATACCTGTTCTTTATTAAAGAACATGTTCTTCAAAAGTTATTCTTTTGAAGAATATAACAAGCAATCATTAACCATGCCACAGAGTATTAAAGCTGACAAGCTGTTCTTTACATATTAACATTATACCAACTATCATTTATTGTGTGTGCTCAATTGATTACTATGCTTTATCATATAACTTGTACATGATACCAAGTAATCAAACCTTAATAAGAACCTTGTTTGTGAATCACCCTAAAAGTGCAACACACCCTGAATTAATCATCACAACTCACTAATCCTAAATCATCGGGGTTAGGTCACGCTTAGAGCGATTGCATCTCATACTTATGCATTATTGCATCCTTGCCAATCTTTTAAACATCGTCCTTCACGGACGATGATGCTATTTCAGAATTTGGAGTTATTGTGTATCGAAGACCTTGCCTGCATAATCTTGCAGCCAAGAAAGGCAAGTTCATCACTTGCTCATGTCATTTGAGTATTTTTACCAAATTACTTGCAAAGTACTATGTTTATCACTATTGCATAAAACGCAAAACCACTATTTTCATAACTATGAATATGACTATGTGGTGGGCAATGGAACCATGGATTGTGTTGATATGGTGGAGGTTCCATTGCAAGGGTTTATATCCATCTAGGATTAAACAACAAATGTCGTCCAGTGATTCTTGTGCCGTAATACCCGTGTTAACCATAAGATCCGGAGTGGGACGGAGTAGTCAAAAGTGTTTCCACCACTACTAGAAAAAG
>NC_061511.1:136368590-136386022 GCF_022539505.1 Lolium rigidum
TGTGTTTACAATAGTATGATCAAGGTTATGATGGCATGTCACTCCAGAAATTATCTTTGTTATCGTTTACTGCTCGGGACGAGCGAGAAACTAAGCTTGGGGATGCTGATACATCTCCGAGCGTATCGATAATTTCTTATGTTCCATGCCACATTATTGATGATATCTACATGTTTTATGCATACTTTATGTCATATTTATGCGTTTTCCGGAACTAACCTATTGACGAGATGCCGAAGGGCCGGTTCTTTGTTTTACGCTGTTTTTGGTTTCAGAAATCCTAGTAAGGAAATATTCTCGGAATCGGACGAAATCAACGCCCAGCATCTTAGGATTGGACGAAGCTTCCAGAACACCCGAGAGTCGCCAGAGGGGGGCCACAGGGCCAGCAGATGACACCCTGGTGCGGCCAAGGGGGGGCCCGCGCCCCCCTGTTGTGTCGTCGCCTCGTCGACCCTCCGACTCCGCCTCTTCGCCTATATAAAGGTCCCTGACCTAAAACACGAGAGAAAAAAGCCACGGTACAAGAAACCTTCCAGAGCCGCCGCCATTGCGAAGCCAAGATCTGGGGGACAGGAGTCTCTGTTCCGGCACGCCGCCGGGACGAGGAAGTGCCCCCGGAAGGCTCCTCCATCGACACCACCGCCATCTTCATCAACGCTGCTGTCTCCCATGAGGAGGGAGTAGTTCTCCATCAAGGCTAAGGGCTGTACCGGTAGCTATGTGGTTCATCTCTCTCCTATGTACTTAAATACAATAATCTCATGAGCTGCCTTACATGATTGAGATTCATATGATGATGCTTGTAATCTAGATGTCATTATGCTAGTCAAGTGGGTTTTACTTATGTGATCTCCGGAGACTCCTTGTCCCACGTGTGTAAAGGTGACAGTGTGTGCACCGTGTGGGTCTCTTAGGCTATATTTCACAGAATACTTATTCATCTGTTATGAATGGCATAGTGAAGTGCTTATTTATATCCCTTTATGATTGCAATGTGTTTTGTATCACAATTTATACGTGTGCTACTCTAGTGATGTTATTAAAGTAGTTTATTCCTCCCTGCACGGTGTAATGGTGACAGTGTGTGCATCGTGTAGTACTTGGCGTAGGCCATGATTGTGATCTCTTGTAGATTATGAAGTTAACTATTGCTATGATGGTATTGATGTGATCTATGCCTCCTTTCGTAGCGTGAAGGTGACAGTGTGCATGCTATGTTAGTACTTGGTTTGGTTATGTTGATCTATCATGCACTCTAAGGTTATTTAAATATGAACATCGAATATTGTGGAGCTTGTTAACTCCGGCATTGAGGGTTTGTGTAATCCTACACAGTTAGGGGTGTTCATCATCCAACAAGAGAGTGTAGAGTCTAGCATCTATCTATTTATTCTGTTATGTGATCAATGTTGAGAGTGTCCACTAGTGAAAGTATGATCCCTTGGCCTTGTTCCTAAATATCGCTATCGCTGTTTGTTTGCTTGTTTTACTTGCATCTTTACTTCCTGCAATATTACCACCATCAACCACACGCCAGCAAGCACTTTTACAGGCGCCGTTACTACTGCTTATATTTATTCATACCACCTGTATTTCACTATCTCTTCGACGAACTAGTGCACCTATTAGGTGTGTTGGGGACACAAGAGACTTCTTGCTTTGTGGTTGCAGGGTTGCATGAGAGGGATATCTTTGACCTCTTCCTCCCTGAGTTCGATAAACCTTGGGTGATCCACTTAAGGGAAACTTGCTACTGTTCTACAAACCTCTGCTCTTGGAGGCCCAACACTGTCTACAAGAATAGAAGCACCCGTAGACATCATGGCTCAAGGAGGCCAGGCATCCGGTGAACTTCTGGACGTCCTTGAGGCACTGCGGCAGTTCCATCTTCTCTATGGCACTGATCTTCTCCGGGTTGGCTTCGATTCCTCGATGAGAGACGAGGTAGCCCAGGAGTTGGCCGGCTGGCACGCCGAATGTGCACTTGGCCGGGTTGAGCTTCATCCGGAATCTTCGCAGATTGGTGAAGGTTTCTCTCAGGTCATTAAGGAGGGTAGGCATCTCCTTGGTTTTTACAACGACATCATCCACATATGCGTGAACATTTCTGCCGATTTGATCCTGCAAACACTTTTGCATGCACCTTTGGTAGGTGGCGCCTGCATTTTTCAAGTTGAATGGCATATTCATGTAGCAGTAACCCCATACGGGGTAATGAATGAAGTCTTTATTTGATCATCCGGATTCAAAGGAATCTGGTGGTAGCCTGAGTAGGCGTGTAAAAAAGACAACAGTTCACAGCCGGCAGTCGACTTGATCTATGCGCGGCAGGGGGAAGGGCTCCTTCGGGCACGCCTTGTTGAGGCTGGTGTAGTCAATACACATGCGCCAGGAGCCGTTCTTCTTCAAAACCAGGACCGGGTTCGCCAACCAGTCCGGGTGCAGTACTTCCATGATGAAGCCTGCTGCTAGGAGCCGGGCGATTTCTTCATCGATGGCCTTCCTTCTTTCTTCGGCGAAGCAGCAAAGGGGTTGCTTCACCGGCTTGGCCTCTGGCCTGACGTGGAGGTGGTGCTCAGCCAACTCCCTCGGCACACCTGGCATGTCCCTTGGAGACCATGCAAAAATGTCCCGGTTCTCACGGAGGAAGCTGGTGAGCTCGCCTTCCTATTTGCTTCTCAAGCCGGCACCGATGGTGACGAACTTGTCCGGCTGCGTCGGGTCGAGCAGGATCTTCTTGGTGTCGTTGGCCGGCTGGAAGTGAGTCGTCCCAGCCGGGTTGCCGACAGCCGACATGTTCGTCTGCGCGGCCTTGGCTATGGCGACGACGTCGTGGATGAGCTGCTTCTCGGCAGCGATGACCAGCGTCTGAGCCATCTTTGAGCTCTGGGTGGCGCACTCCATGGAGCGGCGATAGTCGCCGGCTATGGTGATGACCCCCTTTGGGCTCGACAGCTTCATCTTTAGGTACCCATAGTGGGGCACCTCCATGAACTTTGTCAGGGATGGCCGGCCCAGGAGCGCGTGGTAGGGACTGACCAAGTCCACCACCTCGAACTCGATGTTCTCCGTGCGGAAGTGGTCCGGCTTGCCGAACATGACCTCCAGGGTGATCCGGCCGATCGGCTGGCACGAGTGGCCTGGCACGATGCCGTGGAAGACAATGGGGGTGGGGTGCAGCTCGACCTCCTGGATGCCCAGCTTGCGGGCTGTGTCGCGGTAGAGGATGTTGATGCTGCTGCCGCCATCGATGAGGACGCGCGAGAAACGCACGCTGCGCCGGCTTGTGCCGATGGTGGGGTCGAGGACCATGGCGTAGCTGCCCGGCTTCGGCAGGACAGCCGGCGTGTCACGGCGATCAAAGGTGATGGCCTGCTCTGACCAGTTTAGGTGCCGGGGGACCGGCGGCATGACCGCGTTGACTTCGAGGAACGGCGCTGCTGGCTCGTTTTGTCCTCGGGCTCGGTGGTGAAGATGATGTAGGTGGCATCCTCAGGCAGATACCTGCCATGGTGCACTTGGTTAGCCTCGTGGTGCTCGAGGTTGGCGTTCTCTGCGCCGGCTTGGCCACCCGGCCCGCCGGCTGGTGGAGGCGGGGGTGGAGGCAGAAGCGGTTCGCCGCTTGTCAGCCGCTTCATGAAGTGGCAGTCGCGGGTGGTGTGGTTGGAGGGGTTCTTGCCGCTGTGGTACTTGCATGGCGAGTCGAGCATTTTCTCAAAGGTGTACTTCGGCTTCCAGGGCCGGTCCTGCTTCTGGCGCGGGCTGCCGCCAGCCGCCGCATGGTCCGACACGGCTGCCACATGGGCGGAACCGTACTGGCGGTCCGGCTGGTCGCTGTGCCGCTTGTCGCGGTAATTGTCCCGCCGGCTACCATGTGAGCCTCCCTCGGCCGGCTTGTTGTTGTCCCGCCTGGCTGGGGCCGGCGAAATCTCGGCCGGAGCCTTGCCGGCTTCCTCAGCCAGCGCGTACTTGTCGGCGATGGCCATCAAGGCGGCCATCGACTTGGGGTCGCTGCGGCGTAGCTTGTGCCACAGCATGGTGTTGGGCCAACAGCCTCCCATGAAGAAGATGATGGCCTGGATCTCGTGCACGCCCTCGCAGGATTTGCGCATCTCGCACCAGCGCGTCAGGTACGCGCGATCCGTCTCGTCCGGGCCCTGCTTGCACATCTCCAGCTGCTGGGGGCGACCCGGCCGGCGGTAGGTGCCGGTGAAGTTGCTAATGAAAGCTTCTTCGAAGTCCAACCAGCCGTTGATGCTGCCAGCTGGGAGGTTGTTGAGCCAGGTGCGGGCGGAGCCGACCAACATCAGGGGGGAGCAGCGTACCACCCAGCGCTTGTTACCCCTGGCGATGCCGACTGCGGTGGAGTAGTCCAGCAGCCAGTCCTCCGGCTTGGCGGTGCCGTCGTACTTGGGGGTGTCGCGCAGGAGCTGGAAGCCATCGATCATGGGCTCGTTGAGGATGCGCGGCCCGAACCGGTGGAGCTTCGCTAAGCGTTGCGGGAGAGGTGGAGGAGAGGGGGCGGCTAGGGTTTGGGAGAGGGGGTGGCCGGCCACTTAGGGGGTGCGGCCAAGCTATGGCTTGAGGTGTCCGGCCCCCTCCCCATGGCCCTCATTATATAGGTGGAACACCCAAGAGTTGGTCTACAAGTCTTCGAATAAGACCCCAAACCAAAACCTTCCATATGACATGAAACCTACCCAAGGTGGGATTCCCACTTGAGGTGGGATTCCCACCTTTCCTTGGGAGGGGTGGCCGGCCACCTTTGGTGGAGTCCACCTTGGACTCCACCCTCTAGGGTTGGCCGGCCATGGTGGTGGAGTCCCTCCGGGACTCCGCCTTCCAAAGTGATTTCTTCCGGACTTTTCTAGAACCTTCTAGAACCTTCCATAAATGCACCGGATCATTTTCAAACACATAAAATGACTTCCTATATATGAATCTTATTCTCCGGACCATTCCGGAACTCCTCGTGATGTCCGGGATCCCATCCGGGACTTCGAACAAAACTTCGAACTCCATTCCTTATTCAAGTTCTACCATTTCAACATCAAACCTTAAGTGTGTCACCCTACGGTTCGTGAACTATGTAGACATGGTTGAGATCTCTCTCCGACCAATAACCAATAGCGGGATCTGGAGATCCAAAATGGCTCCCACATATTCAACGATGACTTAGTGATCGAATGAACCATTCACATACGATACCAATTCCCTTTGTCACGCGATATTTTACTTGTCCGAGGTTTGATCATCGGTATCACTCTAACCCTTGTTCAACCTCGTCTCCTGACAAGTACTCTTTACTCGTACCGTGGTATGTGGTCTCTTATGAACTTATTCATATGCTTGCAAGGCATTAGACGACATTCCACCGAGAGGGCCCAGAGTATATCTATCCGTCATCGGGATGGACAAATCCCACTCGTTGATCCATATGCCTCAACTCATACTTTCCGGATACTTAATCCCACCTTTATAACCACCCATTTACGCAGTGGCGTTTGATGTAATCAATGTACCTTTCCGGTATAAGTGATTTACATGATCTCATGGTCGAAAGGACTAGGTAACTATATATCGAAAGCTTATAGAAAATAACTTAATGACGTGATCTTATGCTATGCTTAATTGGGTGTGTCCATTACATCATTCATATAATGATATAACCTTGTTATTAATAACATCCAATGTTCATGATTATGAAACTAATCATCTATTAATCAACAAGCTAGTTAAGAGGCTTACTAGGGACTCTTTGTTGTTTACATAACACACATGTATCAATGTTTCGGTTAATACAATTATAGCATGGTATATAAACATTTATCATAAACATAAAGATATATAATAACCACTTTTATTATTGCCTCTTGGGCATATCTCCAACAAAGCGCAACTTCAAGATTCTCAACACAAAGAGGGGAAACTTAATATTATTAAGATGCATATAACCATGTTTCCCTCTCTCATAATAACTTTCAGTAGCATCATGAACAAACTCAACAATATAACTATCACATAAAGCATTCTTATTCACATGCATAAAAGTATCATTACTCTCCACATAAGCATAATCAATTTTATTAGTAATAGTGGGAGTAAAACTATCACAACCATCATTGTAATTATCATAAATTGTAGGCATGGTATAATCATAATAAACTTTATCCTCCATAGTAGGTGGCACCAAAATACCACTATCATTATAATCATCATAAATGGGAGGCAAAGTATTATCAAAGAAAATTTTCTCCTCAAAACTTGGGGGACTAAAAATATCATGCTCCTCAAAACCAGCTTCCCCAAGCTTAGAATTTTCCATAGCATTAGCAACAATGGTGTTCAAAGCATTCATACTAATAACATTGCCATTAGCATGCATATAAAGTTCCATAGGTTTTTTAATTTTCTCTTCAAACACATCATGTCCTAATTCAAGATAAAGTTCATAAAGATCTCTAATTTTTTTGTTGTTTTCCATTAAGCCTAACTAGTGAAAATAAAAACACGAGACAAAAAGATAAAATTGCAGACTCTAAAGGAGATACCTTCGAGCACTCACACACCGGCAACAGTGCTAGGAAATAGCTTAGTAGTCCGAGGATGTGAATACCTTTTACCTTACCTCCCCGGCAACGGCGCCAGAAAATAGCTTGATGTCTACGCACGCTTCTATTCACCGTAGACGGTGTTGGGCCTCCAAGAGCAGATGTTTGTAGAACAGCAGCAAGTTTCCCTTAAGTGAATCACCCAAGGTTTATCGAACTCAGGGAGGTAGAGGTCAAGGATATCCCTCTCAAGCAATCCTGCAATTAAGATACAAGAAGTCTCTTGTGTCCCCAACACACCTAATACACTTGTCAGATGTATAGGTGCACTAGTTCGGCGAAGAGATAGTGAAATACAAGTAATATGGACGATTATAAGTAGTAATTGCAATCTGAAATAAAAATGGCAGCAAGCGAACATGTAACAGAACTTGTTGGAAACGGTGTTTCAATACTTAGAAACAAGGCCTAGGGATCATACTTTCACTAGTGGACACTCTCAACAATGATCACATAACCGAATAAATAAATGCTACTCTTAAACACTCTCTTGTTGGATAACAAACACCATTCATTGTGTAGGGCTACAAGAGCACACCTCAAGCCGGAGTAAACAAGCTTCACAACGTTCGGAGTTCATATTAAAGTAACCTCTAGAGTGCATAATAGACTGTTGCAATTTAGACCGAGTACTAACATAGCATACACACTGTCAACAATAGCTATGAAAGGGGGAATAGATCACATCAATACTATAATAGTAATAGTTAACTTCATAATCTACAAGAGATTACAATCATAACCTACGCCAAGTACTACATGATGCACACACTCGTCAACTTTACATCATGGAGGAGGAATAGACTACTTTAATAACATCACTAGAGTAGCACATAGATTAATAGTGATACAAAGCTCATGATCACATAAATATCACACCATGGGAGAGAGATGAACCACATAGCTACCGGTAGAGCCCTCAGCCTCGGGGAGAACTACTCCTCCTCATCATGGTAGACGAGCAACGGCGATGAAGATGGCGGTGGTGTCGATGGAGATGACTCCGGGGGCAATTCCCCGTCCCGGCGGCGTGCCGAACGGAGACTTCGTCCCCCGAAATGGAGTTTCGCGATGGCGGCGGCGTCCACGGAGTCTTTCCGGAGTTTCGTCAATTGTTGTAGGGTTTTCACGTCACGAGAGATTATATAGGCGAAGAGGCGGCGCAAGGGGGTGCCCGGGGGCCCACCCCATAGGGCGGCGCGCCCCCCTCCTAGGCCGCGCCCCAGTGTGGTGTGGGGGCCCTGGGCCTCCTCTCCGGCTCCCCTTCGGTGTTCTGGTCCGTCTCGGTGAAATAAGATGTTTGGCTTTTGTTTCGTCGAATTCGAGAATATTTCCCGAACAACCTTTCCGGAACCAAAAACAGCGAGAAAACGAGAGCTGGCACCTCGGCATCTTGTTAATAGGTTAGTTCCGGAAAATGCATAAAATCATTATAAAGTGTGGGCAAAACATGTAGGTATTGTCATAAAACTAGCATGGAACATCAGAAATTATAGATACATTGGAGACGTATCAGAGGTGCGTCATATTATTGAAGAAGGATGGTGGGAACAACAACTCGAAGCTGACAAGACATTCGACCACATCTTCCTGTAATCCTGACAAACTTTCTCGGATCAATTACCTTCGAGAAATTGCGTTGAGGAATGCACATATCTTCACAATGGCTAGTCGAACATTTTCCGGTAGAAGTCCCCTCAATGCAACCGGAAGCAATTGTGTCATAAGCACGTGGCGGTCATGGGACTTCGGGTTCCGGAATTTTTTCTCCTTCATATTTACTATTCCCTTTATATTCGACGAGAAACCAGAAGGAACCTTGATACTGAATAGGGCTTCAAAAAAGATCTCCTTCTCTTATTTGGTAAGAGCGTAGCTGGCAGGCCCTACAAACTGCCCTGGATGATTGCCGTTTCGTCCTTTATGACGTTCCTGGTCCTCCCGTGCTTCTGGTGTATCCTTTGTTCGTCTGTCCTGAAATGTTACTAAGAGCAGGCCAATCATTGATGGTTACGAATAGCAACGCTCGTAGGTCAAATTCTTGCTCGGTGTGCTCATCCCACACACGTACACCTTGTTTGGCCCACAACTCCAAAAGTTCATCGACTAATGGCCTTAGGTACACATCAATGTAGTTGCCCGGTTGCTTTGGGCCTTGAATAAGCACTGGCATCTGTTGCGGTCAGAAACCCACCGGCGAGCAGCGACTGGCAACACCGTAGAGCCAGGAATCTCCCAGGACTGCGGCTGGCCCTGGTCCCTCCGAGCGACGGCCCAAAAAGCCTTCTGGTCACACGTCCGATGCTGTCGCAAGGGCGTGCCACTCGACCTATACCCGGTCGGGAAGGTGTTGGATGATGCCTCGCTTAGTTTCCTGCATGGCATACACGTAAACGTTAAATACGAGCCTCGATCGGCTCTCGGGTTGTCTCGTGAATCGGCTCAAAGAGCCGATCCACCCATGATTCGTACGAGGTGTACGAATATATGGTGGTCCTGCTTGATCAAGATAAAGCTAAAGCGATCTACGACGATTTAGGGTTTTCACCGCATAATCGGATCATCCTACTCATGATTGGGCCTCGCGCTCGCGTACGGTGATCGTAAGCCGATCCTAGACGGGGCCTAAAAACCAACACGAGGTTGATCCCGGAACATCCTGTCTAGGGCTAGCAAACTACACCCTACACGCCGCTGGATCCTCCAACCCTTTGTAAGGCCTAACTATTGCGGATATTAAACTAATCCTTGAAGAACAAGGAGCAACCGTAACGGATCGGATCTACTAAACAATGATCAAGCGGGGTGCCGCCCCTACACCTAAGATAGGTGTAAGGGCGGCTAGATGTATAAGGGTTGCACTACGACGAGCATATGATACGAAGAACAATGCTAACCCTAACACATCTAAGATAACTATGTTGCTCACCATCAAAAAGGCTTCGGTACGAGCAACGCATGAACAACGTAATAAGCTTGTGCTTGCCTAGATCGCAAGATGCGATCTAGGCAGCATGGTGCTTACCGGAAGAAACCCTCGAGACGAAGGAGTTGGCGATGCGCCGAGATTGATTTGTGTTGAACGTTGGTTGTTGTTTATTTCATAAACCCTAGATACATCTTTATAGTCCGGGGGACTTTCTAATTCAGGCGTGCACCTAACCGTGCACGGGTAAAACTCCAACTTCTAAATTAAGATGCGATCTACTATAATACAGATACATGGGAAATTCAGCCCAAACTTTGCATGTAAGGCCGATTCATGTATTTCTTCTATATATATTCTTCAAGCCCATCTTGATCGCGGCCCACCTCTGACTTGGTCAAATTCCGGTGATAACACATGCCCCCCTGGTTTTGGAATTGATAATTCCAAAATCACTCTGTTTTTCTTCGTCGGGTCATGTCATGGCAGAGCAGAACCGTCGCAGCATTCCTCATCATGATGCCCTGCCTTCTCAACTATTCCGCGTGATTTGACCGCTGTCTTTGGGCACCGCCTCCTCGGAAACTGCTTGTGGCATTGAATTTCTACTATAGCCCCTTTATTTAACCGCCCTGAGCAGTTTGCCACTTCATCCCTTTGCTCTGTTCTGGCCATCGGCACCCAAAAAACCCTCTTCCTCTGTAGCAATGTCTTCCTCTTCCTCTTCCCCCTCAGGCCTCCCCCTCCAATCTTCACCGAAGAACAAGAATGAGGACGACCTCCACTCCGGGGCGAACCCCATTTCCTCCGACAAGGAGAAGAAAGAAGGAGAAGTAGAGAAGACCAAGGCCTCCCCCTCCGCTAGGCTCCCGCCGAAGAAGCGCTCCCGCATGTGGGCGGACAGCGAGGACGAAGATGATGACGAGGAGGGAGAAGAGGAGGAGGAGGAAGATGATTCCTCCTCTTCCGCTGGGTACCCGCCGACGAAGCGCTTCCGCGCTTCGGCGGACAGCGAGGATGATGATGATGACGAGGAAGAAGAGGCTCCGGCCGAAGGCTGGGGCAGCAGCGACGAGGAAGCCTCCGGAGGTAGCGCCGGCGGTAACTCCGACGCCGACGATGATGCTAGCGAGGATTAGCAATGTAGGATTAGTAACTCCTGAGCAATCGGTTCTTCTTTTGTTCTTCTTTGAGCAGTCGGCTCTTCATTGTAAGAAATCCCAATATTAATGAAGAATTTCCCTTAACTTGATTTTGCCGATTCCTTTTCGTACTGATTTGGCCGACTATTAATTTGATCACCGCTCAATAAGCCGATGGCAACGCATTGGTAACCTGCGAACCTTGCTCAAATTCAGATCCCCAAACTTCCAACCGAACAGGTCCAATCCGCAGTCACTGAGCGTAGTGTTGGATTCAACGGCAAAACTCCTGAAATAATGCCTGGCCTCATCATTAACCTCAGGTTTTCAGACATTCTCCTGCCAGATCCTTCTCTTCCAAATCCCCTTTGCTTTCAGGGGCCCTCTGAGACCATTGCTAACTCAACCCGGAGGCTGGAGATGATACTTCTGCAGGACAGGCACCACTTATCCACGGATTTTCTTTCGATAGTCTGCAGCGATGCTTGAAATCCTGCTCCGTTTTCTTGCAGCAACCATCCCTCAGAACAGTTGAGATGCAGAGTCAGCCGATTTCAACAAAATCAGCTCCCTATAGCAAAGGGTCCTTCAGGACAAGCTGCCCCCCGAGCCTTAGTCAAGGCGAGAAAGGTAGTGAGTCAGCCAAATGTGCCGCCATTGGCCTCAGGTCATAACGCAGAGCCAGCCGATTTCAACAAAATCGGCTCCCCAGAGCAGAGAACCTTTAGGGTGAGCTGCCCCTCGAGCTTCTTCGGTCCCCTTCTCGCGCCTTGCAGGTCAGATCGGCTCCTTTCCTTTGGCGGATCTGATGCAACCCATCCTTAACCTGATCTGCACGTCCATGCTGCTCTTGGCATTGGTCAGGGTCATGATCCCTCAAACCGCCCCAGCTGATATTGCGGATTCGAGTACTTGCAAGAAGGCATTCCACTGAGGAGTTCTTCCAGTAGATACCCATCATCAAAGAATATCTTGGGCTGGTGGGCATTTGAAAGATACTTCTACTTCATATCCTCGTGTTTTATCCACCTAGGTGCCCCCCGAGCCGATTCTTTCAAGGGATTTGATGGTATCGGCTCTTTAGGTATTCCCTGCTGGATCAAATGTTGAACCCAGGCAGAATGGATGGTGAGGATAATTTTGGCCGATTGCTGGAATCGGCCTCCACGTTGCTTGTTCGATGAAGGTTTTGTAATGTTCCTCCATAAATCCTTGGGGCCGATCTCCTAGATCGGCATCGCCACGTTTGTCCATAGACGCTGCATTCGCTACACGGTCGGGCTCGTGGATAAGACCAACCTAGTCCCATCCTGTGTCACGTTGATGCGCTCGCAGTCGTCGAAATTGGGTGCCTCGTGTAATCCTGGAGCACCAAACTCCGTTGGAAGGACGAGCACCATGTTTGTGCCAGCTCGATGTCTCATCATCGGCTTTCCTTTGCTTGGGGCGCCACTCTTTTCTTTGTGGCCGACCTTTTCGTCCAGTGGTTCGCTGAATTTTGGCGGCCGAGATCAGGCCGTGCCTTCCTCAACGTGTGCAGGTATAACCTTTCAGCTTCTTCCAACCCACGCAGACGCTGAACCCTTCGCTTCTGGGAACGGCTGAGCCCATCAGGGCACCACCTTGGCCGATGATACTTGTCTTCTTCATCATCGTCCTCTAGTTCCTCGAGATCTTCCACCCGAGCGGACTCAACATGCTTGTTCCGAGGCGGGAGAGGCCCTAGACGTTTGAACACGGATACGTTAGCCGCATCCTTCTTCCTTTGTTTACATTCTGGGCAATTGCCGATTGTAGGCAATCGGCTCATTCCTGAATCCCAGCAGTGTCTGAAGAAGGGGCAGTCCCAGTGCCTATCCACGTTGTCTTGCTCCCTCGACTTTTCCTTGGCGTGGCGCTCATATCGCTCCTCGTCGTGATCATGCCGACGACGTCTCCTGTCGTCCCTAGCCAGACGATCTTTTTCATCAGCGTCGTTGTATCGCCGGCATTGGTCATACTGACTCACATACTTGTTGAGGAGGTGATCAGAGAGAGGTCGCTGATATCTTATGTTCTTCACTTCTCCTCTCGTGACGTAGCGCTTGCCGTCGTGGCGGAGCCGATCGCGTGGAGCGGCTTCCTCTGTGTCTTTGCTATGAGAGCAGCTGTCCTCATCTCCATCCTTACCAGAGTGGTGCCCAGGTCCCACCATGTTGATATTGCACGAGCAATCTGGCTGGCACCCTCCATGGTAAGTATACTCCACCATATTAACGGCGGGGAAGGGGTGTGTGTCGACCTTCATGGCGTACTCGGTTGAAAATTAGCCGCCCTTTTTCTATCGCCATTTGGATCTCGCCGACGCCACACCCTGCGGTCGTTAGTGGTGTGGGTGAACGTGTTATGCCACTTGCGGTATGGTTTTCCGTTCAGCTCCTACACCGTGGGGATCTTGTGGCCTTCGGGTACCTTCGACTGCTTCTCCGTGAGTAAGAGGTCGAAAATCTGCTCAGCTTTGGTCACGTCGAAGTCGAACCCTTTTGGAGGGCCTTGTGGCTTAACCCACTTGCAGGACACGGGGCTTGCCGCCCGAGTCCATTCAGCCACTGCTACCTCTCGATCTCCCGCAGCACCTTCATCCTCGTCTGCCTCAACCAGGACCACCGCACGCTTGAATTTGTCCCGGTAAACATCCGGTGGCGCTGTTCATAGGTCGACAGCCTCGCACCATGTGCGCCAATGAAGGGTAGTCCGCTTGGGAGGCCACGTCCTTGATCGATGATGAGAGACCCACCACCGCCAACTCGATCGCTTCTTTCTCACTTACGTGAACCGAATAGCATCGGTTCCTAATGGTCTCGAAGCGCTGGATGTATTCTCGACACTGTTTCCCGCGCTTACTGTCAGTACTTGTGCTAGATCGGCAATACCAGCCTCGGAAGCCTCTGAGTGATACTGTATGTGGAACTGCTCTTCCAACTGCTTCCAAGTCCGTATTGAGTTCGGTGGCAGCGATGTGTACCACCCGAAAGCCGATCCTTTGAGGGACTGTGCGAAGAACCTCACACGCAGCTCGTCTGATGCTGAGATCGTGCCCAGCTGTGCCAAATATCGGCTCACATGCTCGATGGAGCTGGAACCATCTGATCCACTAAACTTTGTGAAGTCGGGGAGCCGATATTTGGGTGGTAGCGGGATCAATTCGTACTCGTTGGGGTACGGCTTGGTATAGCTGAATGTCTTCCTTTTCGGCATCATGCCGAACTGATCTTTCAGAATTGTACAAATCTGATCCGCGGTGATGGCTGAAGGTGTCGAACCCTGAAGATTCGCCGGGGTGGCATACTTAGCCTGACCATGCTTGCTTTTCCAGTTCTGAGCCAAGCTGCAGGAGCTGAGCTGCGGAGGTTTGTCGGAGTGGCGTACTTAGCTAACCACGTTTGCTTCTCAAGATCTGCTCCCGACGTTCCTCCTGCTGTTCCAGAGGCCCCTGTTGTTGCAGCCTGGTTCGAGAGTGCCCAGGTACTGCAGTCTGGCACGTATGCGCACGTGTATCCGTGCGGGATCTCCTTGGGCGCCTCGGGTAGGAATTGGTAGTCACTAGGATCACCACCAATCTTGTAGACGACGTATGCCGATGAGTTCGGCACTTCTGGTGCTGCCAACGCGAACGGTAGCGGTGGACGGGACTGGAGTGGCATCTCTCCTTTGTAAGTCCCCAGAGCTGGTCCCGACGGAGAATACTGATGGCTCATGATTTCCTGGATCATGCGCAGAGCGACACGCTCCAAAGTGTTCACCAGGCTCTCAGAGTGGCGGTGCAGCGAATGAGCCACCATGAAGTTGATCTCCTGACGCAGCGACCTGGTGCGTTCCTCCGACGGGGCGGATAGGTCCACTCCATCGAGCGCGCCTTCAGGTGAGAACCCCTTCCACCTGATGCCGTGGGAGCGGGTTCTGTGGAAAGAGCCGATGAGGTCGGCTTCGAGGACTGCTTTGATCTCGTCATGCTTCTTCTTGAGCTCGTCAGTCAGATCCTCGTACTTGACCGGAGTGCTTTCCGCCATCTCGGATGTAGATGGCGATGCGGTGGATGTCGAAGATCGTCCCACCGGGCGTGCCAGAATGTGTTGCGGTCAGAAACCCACCGGCGAGCAGCGACTGGCAACACCGTAGAGCCGGGAATCTCCCAGGACTGCGGCTGGCCCTGGTCCCTCCGAGCGACGGCCCGCAAAGCCTTCTGGTCACACGTCTGATGTTCTCGCAAGGGCGTGCCACCTGACCTATACCTGGTCAGGAAGGTGTTGGATGATGCCTCGCTTAGTTTCCTGCATGGCATACACGTAAACGTTAAATACGAGCCTCGATCGGCTCTCGAGTTGTCTCGTGAATCGGCTCAAAGAGCCGATCCACCCATGATTCGTACGAGGTGTACGAATATATGGTGGTCCTGCTTGATCAAGATAAAGCTAAAGCGATCTACGACGATTTAGGGTTTTCACCGCATAATCGGATCATCCTACTCATGATTGGGCCTCGCGCTCGCGTACGGTGATCGTAAGCCGATCCTAGACAGGGCCTAAAAACCAACACGAGGTTGATCCCCGGAACATCCCGTCTAGGGCTAGCAAACTACACCCTACACGCCGCTGGATCCTCCAACCCTTTGTAAGGCCTAACTATTGCGGATATTAAACTAATCCTTGAAGAACAAGGAGCAACCGTAACGGATCGGATCTACTAAACAATGATCAAGCGAGGTGCCGCCCTACACCTAAGATAGGTGTAAGGGCGGCTAGATGTATAAGGGTTGCACTACGACAGCATATGATACGAAGAACAATGCTAACCCTAACACATCTAAGATAACTACGTTGCTCGCCATCAAAAAGGCTTCAGTACGAGCAACGCATGAACAACGTAATAAGCTTGTGCTGCCTAGATCGCAAGATGCGATCTAGGCAGCATGGTGCTTACCGGAAGAAACCCTCGAGACGAAGGAGTTGGCGATGCGCCGAGATTGATTTGTGTTGAACGTTGGTTGTTGTTTATTTCATAAACCCTAGATACATCTTTATAGTCCGGGGGACTTTCTAATTCAGGCGTGCACCTAACCTTGCACGGGTAAAACTCCAACTTCTAAATTAAGATGCGATCTACTATAATACAGATACATGGGCAATTCAGCCCAAACTTTGCATGTAAGGCCGATTCACGTATTTCTTCTATATATATTCTTCAAGCCCATCTTGATCGCGGCCCACCTCTGACTTGGTCAAATTCCGGTGATAACAGCATCATAATGAACTTCCGCTTCATGCACAACCAAGGAGGAAGGTTGTAGATACATAGAGTCACGGGCCAGGTGCCGTGACTGCAGCTCTGCTCCCCAAAAGGATTCATGCCATCTGCACTTAGACCAAAGTATAAGTTCCTTGCCTCACCTGCAAAATCCGGGAACTCTCTCCCGATGTTTCTCCACTGCCGACCATCAGCGGGGTGCCTCAACATCGCGTCTTTCTTACGTTCTTCCATGTGCCATCGCAACAACTTGGCATGCTCTTTGTTTCTGAACAAACGTTTCAACCGTGGTATTATGGGAGCATACCACATCACCTTCGCAGGAACCCTCTTCCTGGGTGGCTCACCCTCAACATCACCAGGGTCATCTTTTCCGATCTTATACCGCAATGCACCGCATATCGGGCATTTATTCAAATTCTCGTACTTCTCACCGCGGTAGAGGATACAGTCATTAATGCATGCATGTATCTTACGCACATCTAATCCTAGAGGGCAGACAAGCTTCTTTGCTTCATATGTACTGACGGACAATTCGTTATTTCTTGGAAACAACTTCTTTAATATTATCATCAATTTTTCAAATCCCGAGTCAGTCACACCGACCTCTGCCTTCCATTTCAGCAATTCCAATATGCTACCCAACTTTCTCTGCCCATCTTCACAACCTGGGTACAACAATTTGTGGCGGTCCTCTAACATCTTGTCGAACTGCAACCTCTCCTTATCCGTGCCACAGTCTCTTCTTGCATCAGAAATGGCCCGACGAAGATCATCATCAACAGGGTCATCTGCTGCCTGTTCTTCACCTCCTTCTTCATTGTCGTCCATTGCGGTATCATCGCATTCAGAGAACATAGATCGGTACTGGTCATCGTTATCTTCTTCTTCATCGCCGTCTTCCATCATAACCCCTTCTTCTCCGTGCTTGGTTTAAACATTATAGCTGGACATGAATCCAAACCGAAGCAGGTGGCTCTTAATGTCTCTTGAGCAAGAGTAATCCTTCTCGTTCTTACATTTCAGACATGGACAACACATAAAACCTTGCTTCGACTTGTTGGCCTCGGCCACAAGCAGGAAAGAATTCACGCCCTCTCTGAAAGCGGGAGCACATCGGTTACCGTACATCCATGGATGACTCATCTGCATCATAAGTACATTTGTGTATAAGATGCAATCACCTTGCTAAAATTAGTATTGTACGGACTATGTATATACGAGAAAATAGTTGCTAACCTTTTAGGATCAAAAAGAGGAGAAATTTTATCAAATAAAATCAAGTGGCATCCCTCACAAGCATTCCATCAAACACCTCTTGTGCACATGAAGAAAAAATGAGCTAGCATACACCTCCACCTTTCACCACCAAGGAAAAAAAATGTAGGGAGGTGGGGGAGGGGACTGGCTGCGTGTATATATAGGCAAGGCCCTTTTGTCGCGGGCCGTATTACGACCCGCGATAAA